>NC_089793.1:47592991-47662991 GCF_040412425.1 Macrobrachium rosenbergii
ACAGTTTTTGCGCACTAACGAAATCGGCCGATTTCGTTAGTGCGTCACTGTAGTCCTGATTCTCGTCCGTCGCTCTCTCGATCCCCACGGATGATTTGATAAGAGGCGTTTTAGCTTATATGATTAGGGGAATCATAGTGATGTGATAAATAGTCATATATATATATATATATATATATATATATATATATATATATATATATATATATATATATATATATATATATATATATATATATATATATATATATATATATATATATATATATATATATATATATATATATATATATATATATATATATGACTATTTATCACATCACCGTGATTCATATACAATCAGAAAGCTACAAACGTCCTTTAATATCCAATTGCTCTACCTCGGAAATAATATTTTTTCATATATGTTATAAAGGAATTTTTAGTTGATTATAAGTCCACCGTCCCGTGGGGTCGAACCAGCGACGGACGAGGAATCAGGACTACAGTGACGCACTAACGCAGTCGGCCAAGAGAGGTGTAAGTGAATAACATCTCCCATCAACTCACCCACCGAACTCAGGTGTTTTGCGTTTGGAGACGATATCCACCCACCTCTGCCATGTTGACCGTGTAGTGCATTTGTCGCACGTAGCCATATTATGACTATTTATCACATCACCGTGATTCATATACAATCAGAAAGCTACAAACGTCCTTTAATATCCATTCGCTCTACCTCGGAAATAATATATTTTCATATATGTTCGAAGGGAATTTTTAGTTGATAATAAGTCCACCGTCCCATGGGGTCGAACCAGCGACGGACGAGGAATCAGGACTACAGTGACGCAAATAACGCAGTCGGCCACAAGAGAGGTATAAGTGAATAACATCTCCCATCAACTCACCCGTCGAACTCAGGTGTTTTGCGTTTGGAGACTATATCCACCCACCTCTGCCATGTTGACCGTGTAGTGCGTTTGTCGCACGTAGCCATATTATGACTATTTATCACATCACCGTGATTCATATACAATCAGAAAGCTACAAACGTCCTTTAATATCCAATTCGCTCTACCTCGGAAATAATATATTTTCATATATGTTACCAAAGGGGAATTTTTAGTTAATAATAAGTCCACCGTCCCGTGGGGGTCGAACCAGCGACGGACGAGGAATCAGGACTACAGTGACACTAACGCAGTCGGCCACAAGAGAGGTATAAGTGAATAACATCTCCCATCAACTCACCCGTCGAACTCAGGTTTTTGCGTTTTGGAGACGATATCCACCCACCTCTGCCATGTTGACCGTGTGAGTGCGTTTTGTCAATGTAGCCATAATATGACTATTTATCACATAACCGTGATTCATATACAATCAGAAAGCTACAAACGTCCTTTAATATCCAATTCGCTCTACCTCGGAAATAATATATTTTCATATATATATTACCGAGGGGAATTTTAGTTGATAATAAGTCCACCGTCCCATGGGGTCGAACCAGCGACGGACGAGGAATCAGGACTACAGTGACGTTTTTAACGCAGTCGGCCACAAAGAGAGGTATAAGTGAATAACATCTCCCATCAACTCACCCGTCGAACTCAGGTGTTTTGCGTTTTGGAGACGATATCCACCCACCTCTGCCATGTTGACCGTGTAGTGCGTTTGTCGCACGTAGCCATATTATGACTATTTATCACATCACCGTGATTCATATACAATCAGAAAGCTACAAACGTCCTTTAATATCCATTCGCTTCTACCTCGAAATAATATATTTTCATATATGTTACCATGGGGGAATTTTTAGTTGATAATAAGTCCACCGTCCCGTGAGGTCGAACCAGTGACGGACGAGGAATCAGGACTACAGTGACACACTAACGCAGTCGGCCACAAGAGAGGTATAAGTGAATAACATCTCCCATCAACTCACCCGTCGAACTCAGGTGTTTTGCGTTTGGAGACGATATCCACCACCTCTGCCATGTTGACCGTGTAGTGCGTTTGTCCAACCATATTATGACTATTTATCACATCACCGTGATTCATATACAATCAGAAAGCTACAAACGTCCTTTAATATCCAATTCGCTCTACCTCGGAAATAATATATTTTCATATATGTTACCAAGGGGAATTTTAGTTGATAATAAGTCCACCGTCCCGTGGGGTCGAACCAGCGACGGACGAGGAATCAGGACTACAGTGACGCACTAACTCAGTTGGCCACAAGAGAGGTATAAGTGAATAACATCTCCCATCAACTCACCCGTCGAACTCAGGTGTCAAGCGGTTCAGATTTGATGGACAAACATACAGACATTCACTTTTGTTATATATATATATATATATATATATATATATATATATATATATATATATATATATATATATATATATATATATATATATATATATTATAATAACAGAGACGCATCGCGCAGAGTACACCCCCCCACCTAATTTACCCCTTTTTGTTTATTAAGAACTGCCGATCGTATTATCAAGACTCCGATATGTCCCTTTTTTTTTGCCTGGAACAGATATTGAGATGACACAGATAACAGGGGCCACGAAGACATTTTATGCCACTCCCTTAAGAAGATTAGCCCAACTAATCTCCTTAAAATGACTTTCTAAAGGCAAGTTAAGCTGCCCGAATTGTCTTACACCCACAGGACCTGGGAAAAGGCCCCCGAATCGCTGAATACCTGGCCGTGATTCATCCTTGGACACGACTCATAGCCCTGGCTGCGTGCCTTATAAGGGAGAGGAACAGTAAGCAGCAGTTAGTTAGTTGTGATAGCATAAGACATGCAGACGCAGTAAGAATCCTCCATGCGGGCAGGTGATGCAGATTGCTGAGATGATTTTCTTTCCCCATCCGACTCCCGACTCCAGACTCCAGAGTGCAGTCATCCTCGGGGGCACTGCCATACGTGTGATCATCCCTCGTCCTTCTTCATCAGAGACCAGCTTCCCCTAAAGTAAAGTGGAGTAAAGACTTTCCGGTCACGAAAGTTTGCCCTTTAGAAAGCCTGGAGTACCAGCATTTCATTTCTGTCCTTGTGCCAGTTTATCCCGTGCCATTTTCAATGTCCTGTGTTCGAGGGTAAAAGTGGTCATTCATTCCTTGAGTCCCTCAGTGCAAACTCGAGTCGTATTATGTGTTAAATTGTTCCTTTACTGGCGTGTAATGTGTAAATCTCTCGTGCAGAGGGACACATTTGCAGTGGACTCATCTTGGCTTGTGCTCTACCTGTAATCAAGACTCCTGTAGAAGGATTTTCAGGCGTTGCAAGCCCTTTATCAATTTACTTATCCATTTTCCCTTCAAATGCTTGCTTTTGTAAATATAATTGTTTAACTTAGCCCAAGTGTTTACATAACATTTCCTTATGAAGTAGAGCCTTCAGCTCCTAAATTCTCCCCTTTTTCTAATTTTTTTTACAACTTCCCTTTACGCAAGTCAGAACTCCAAGGCCAATTAAATAAAGTTTCTGTTGCTGGCCTGTAAAATACCATAAACCCAGGGAAATACATAAAAATGGCGACCTGGTCAGGATCTCGTTTTGAAGTTGCATTTTCCCATTTATTGCTTCATTGCATTTGCAACTTGCCAAATCAGCAATTAGCAAAGGTAAGCTGGGTGCGAGACAAATTCCGAACCTGTTATCAAGAGCACAGACCAAGAGAGTTCCACGTAAGTAATGTGTTTATCTTAGCAAAATTTTTTTACAATCGTGACTGTTTCTAGGAATTAGAAATAGGGACGCAAATATTCACTGAGAGAAGAGAACCGCCATATTAGATTCATTAATGCATGCCTTTCAGGATAGGTAGTTAGGAAATATCCAGTGCTAACCATTCTTTGCTTCGAGGAATAGTGCAAAATTAATCTGTGTTAAAATCTTTGCCATATATTTTTTGCTACGAGGAATAGTATGAAATTCCTCTGTGATAAATTTTACTTCGCATTTCGGATTGGTGAATTATTATTTAGGCGCGAATAAACTCCCATGTGGGACAAGACGAGATCAGCTTGCATTGTTGAAGATACTTCTCTCAGTGTAGTTAAAAATCGATTTAGGTGTTAGGAACGCAAAATTTAAACTCCGCTTATAGGGAAAATTACTAGGTCATCTTACTGTTATCCTCTCAGACGACTGGGAAATTCCCCGGAGTCCCAGACAGTCTATAAATAGACGGATTCATTCACACAGAATCTAAAAATAACTCTGGTGATTGTCTGACGACCTTTCACCTCCCTCCCTCCCCGCCCATGCCCACGTGTGTAACCTTTTTCATTCATTCTCAGTAAAATTTTCTTTTCTGGGGTTTTCCCGTTAGTAATTTCTAAGTCCTAAGGGACAAATCATATTTCCAAGTCCTAAGAGACTCCTAATAAAATTCTACGTTGCACGAGGCGAGAATTTCTCTACCTAAATTCCAAGTCCTAAGAGATTCCTAAAATTCTATGTCGCACGTGGCGAGAATTCCTCAACCAAATTCCAAGTCCTAAGAGACCCCTACTAAAATTCTACGTTGTATGTGGCGAGAATTCCTCAACCAAATTCCAAGTCCTGAGAGACTCCAAAAAATTCTACGTCGCAAAAGGCGAGAATTTCTAATTTCTGCGTGTCACGTTAAGTGATGGTTTTGCGGGAACTGCTGGTTCCCCGCTCGTTCCCTTTTGTGGATTGCTGCCTCCTTACCTTCAAGTTTTTTTTTTGTTTTGATGTTTTCGTGGTGAGCTGCCGTTTTTCTGTCTTCAGCCGGGTCTGGTAAGGTAGCGAAGGTAGCGGCTGTGGCAGCAGCAGCAGGCAGTTTTTGAGTCGACGTTGGTCGAGTTTTGAGCAACAAATTGGAGCACGCCTACGAAGTGGAGCACGACGTAGAGGTGGAGTGTGACCATGAGTAGTCGTGTGACCACGAGCTGCTCATCTTTGATGACAGCGTGAGGCTGTCCTGACGTCTACATCGGGGTTTTTCTGGTTGGTGGGTTTTGTCCCTGTTGCACAGCTGAGGGCTGTCTTGGTGCCCCGATGGAGGACGTATTGTTTGGTATTTTTTTTTTCTGCCTGCTGTTGTTTATTTTTGCCTTTTTTTTTTTTTAAAGCTACTTTTTGTTTATTTAACTTGATTTTGTTTAGTGCTGCCTTTTGGCTTTTTTTGTATTTGTGGTTTTTATCTTTTTACCAGACCTGACTCACTTGTAAATATTGTAAATAAATTCATTTTAAGCTCATTTTATTGTTTTTGTTGTTTTCCCCTCCTTTGTTTGTTGCATCTGCCGTCAGTCATGACAGCCCCGTCCTGAGTATGTTAAAGAACCTGCATAACGGCCCACTCGGGTCGTTACAATGGCGACCGTGACAGGGCGGCTCTGTTTTGGCTGGCGGGGTTGTTACGGCATTGGAGGGAAGCATGAGTGTGAAAAAAAAAATAATCTTTTTTTTTCTTTTAGGTGGGAGGTGTCACGTTAAGTGATGGTTTTGCGGGAACTGCTGGTTCCCGCTCGTTCCCTTTGTGGATTGCTGCCTCCTTACCTTCAAGTTTTTTTTTGTTTTGATGTTTTCGTGGTGAGCTGCCGTTTTTCTGTCTTCAGTCGGGTCTGGTAAGGCAGCGAAGGTAGCGGCTGTGGCAGCAGCAGCAGGCAGTTTTTGGAGTCGACGTTGGTCGAGTTTTTGAGCAGCAAATTGGAGCACACCTACGAAGTGGAGCACGACGTAGAGGTGGAGTGTGACCATGAGTAGTCGTGTGACCACGAGCTGCTCATCTTTGACAGCGTGAGGCTGTCCTGACATCTCCATCGGGTTTTCTGGTTGGTGGGTTTTGTCCCTGTTGCACAGCTGAGGGCTGTCTTGGTGCCCCGATGGAGGACGTATTGTTTGGTATTTTTTTTTCTGCCTGCTGTTGTTTTATTTTTTTTTTTTTTTTTAAAGCTACTTTTGTTTATTTAACTTGATTTTGTTTAGTGCTGCCTTTTGGCTTTTTTGTATTTGTGGTTTTTATCTTTTTACCAGACCTGACTCACTTGTAAATATTGTAAATAAATTTATTTTAAGCTCATTTTATTGTTTTTGTTGTTTTCCCCTCCTTTGTTTGTTGCATCTGCCGTCAGTCATGACAGCCCCGTCCTGAGTATGTTAAAGAACCTGCATAACGGCCCACTCGGGTCGTTACACTGCGGGAAACCCAAAATTAAGTCCTTTTAGACATTATATTAGTGTATTTCACACACATCTAAGCCCTTACGGGACTGATCATTCTAGTTTGTTAGAACAACTCCTTAATTTCATGCTACAGCCGGCCAAGTCCGAGCGTGACATAAAATCCAGTTACGTCTTCCGAGACATATTAAATTTTAAAAAAGTCTCCTCAGAAGACTTATTGATCAACTGTCTTATTCAGACAGATCCATTCTCCTGCAGTCTGAACAATTGAGTGTTTCAGATTCCTGCGATTAAGTCTTTTCAGACTAATTTGATTCGTTAGAAAGTCCAGTCCATATAACCATTACCTCAAGATGGTTAATACCAGAGCCCAACAAAACGAGGACTTCAAATTCTACATGTCCGCTGGAAAGAACATGGGACTATCGGGGCAAGATCTGAGAGACTGGGTTCAAGAGCGAGTGGACGATGCCAAGGCGGAGAGGGAGAAAGAACGTGCAGAGAAGGAGAAATAATGTGCAGAGAAGGAGAAAGAACATGCAGAGAGAGAGAGAGAGAGAGAGAGAGCGCGCTCATGAGCTCCAGATGTTAGAATGACAGAACGCCACCCGCCTCCTGCGGCGGGAATGAGTGCCCTCAGCCAAGCTCACTCGTTCATGCCAAAATGGACGGATTCCGAGCCTGAAGTATGGCTTGAAAGGGCCGAACAAGTCCTGGAGTGCTGCGACCTCTCCCCCATGAAACTCTCCCTTGTTCTCACTAAATTCCTGGGCAGAAAGGCACTCGTTGCCTACAACACCCTTTCGGCAGAAGATGGTTACGAAGGCGTACGAGATTACCCCCGAGCGGTGAAGGAGACGTTGGAGAGAGCAGCCAAGAGAAGCAGGCCAGACTTGGTCCGTTTGGGCGTACTATTTGAGCGGTCATTGGCAAAATGGCTCGAGTCCGAAGGAGCCACGAGCGCCGCCGAGGTACTCAAAAAATTTAAGTTCGAGCATTTCCTGCGCTATGCCCCTCCTGCCCTCGCCACTCATGTAGTGGAAAAAGCCCCAGCAACCCTCACCGAGCTTTGCTGGATAGCAGACATGTGGGAAACTCACCACCCTCAAGAAGGATCCACGGGGCAGGAAATAAATCCCCCGCCCCTCCTCGGAGGAGCAAATTCCCCTAAGAATGGGAACTCAGGCAAGGCCGTAACTTGCTGTTATTGCAAGAAAAGGGGGCATTCTTCTGAACAGTGACGGAGCAAGAAACCGGCGTCTCTCTCTCCTGGAAACCCACCCAATAACTCGCCTGTGCCCTCCACAGGAGCAGCGCAGAAAGACTTCAGCCAGACCTTTTGCACGGCGTGGAAGGTTTATGCATGGGGGAAATGCCCGAGTAATCATAAATCCAGTACTCCCACCGTCGCCTTGGCCATCACAGATCCCAAGTCACTGGGCCCTCCAGCCAAAGGTCCCATATATGTGGCCCCTCTACGAAGCAGCCACCCCGCACGACAAGTCACGGCATTCGAGGACTCGGGTGCGCAAATCTCCCTCATCTGAAGGGACAGAGTTCCCTATGGAGCTATCATCAATAGACGAAAACTCGTCACGATCGAGGGAGTAAATCAATTCAAGATGATACTCCCTACTGTCCAATTGAGAGTCATAAGACCTCAACAATCAAAAATTTGCAATCTTGCCGTAGCAAGCCATCTCCCCGGAGGCTAAGACGTCATCCTGGGACTGGACTTTCAGTCCCCACAGAAATCACGACAATCCAGGGGTCCACATTCCCCAACTCATTCCTCGGGCATGAGTAATCCTCCCCTGCTTCTCCCTCAGTCAAGACTGGCGCCCCCTGGGTACCAGGAGGACGTGCAGTCCCTACCAGTGCCACCTAAGTACGATGTACAGTGGCCCCTCGATCGGTTTCCGATCCTTTTCCAGTGCCTGGCCCTGCCTCAGTGCCAGTGCCAGGGCCCCAATCAGATCTCCATCCTGGAGATGCCAAATTCCTGCCGGTGCCACTTGCATGCACCGAGCTGTGCCAAGCTTCGTCCGTCCTGACCAATAGTGCCTGACTCTGCCCTAGCGCCAACACCAGAGCACTACCTCGATCTCCATTCATGGGATCCAACTCAGGACCCCATCTCTTCTCCCGGCCTGGCACCGCTACCAGCGTTGGTAAGAGAGACAGTTCCTCTCGACCACAGCGGAAGCTCACCTGCAGGTGCAGCCTCGCAACCCATCCTGAGCTGGTCATTGATACCTGTGAGCGGCTCACGCCGCCCCCGACCGCCTCCTCTCTGCCTCAGCCCGTTGCTGACGCAATTGCAAATCAGGATTCTGCCATATCTCACTTGGCCGATGAACTACAAGAGCTGCGACGGATCAGGGTAGAACCAGCACGGAAAACTCCTGCACCAGCTGTCGCAGCGGCAGGCCCAGGTGGCACTCTGTGCCGCCCTACGGTCTCAGGCCCTCCGCTTCCCCGGCCGAGGACGACTGTCCCATTAAGAAAGGTTCGAGGCGAAATTACCACGAGCGTGAGAATTTCCCGGTAGTTTACAAAGAGCTCTAGAGCTCCCCTGGCACCTGTGCCACCATTTCATTTTTCGAAGGTCTTGGCACCTCTGATCCAGAAGGGGATATCAGGCCCTCCAGTATGTTCTTCCGTTCCTCAGGAACTTCTATCCCTTATCATTTCCTATTTAATCCTTTTCTTAAATTATCCTCACAAGAGGCAATTAAGTACGGGATGCCATTCCCCGCAAATGTATAAATCATTAAGAATAACAGAGTGGGAAGTGGCATGCCCTTGCACCCATACCTTGGTACCTGGGCGTGCGTGTCAGCTCTTCCTGAAGGAGTCATGCCCTTCGGGTGCACTTTCTCGCCCTGGGGCTGAAGTGATAGTCCGGGCTGTAATTTATAGGCGAGGGACGATAAATTCCTGCATAACACAATAAAACCCTCACTCTTTTCCCCTTAGCTCTACTGCCAATATCATTTACTCTCTTTTACTTATTTATTTATCTTTCCTTTTAATGAATTGCGAGTCATAGACTCTTGCCCTTGTGATTTTAAATGCCCCTTTCGTATGCTCCGAGAGATGTGTCCCGCCCTTCAATTGCGGTCACGTTTTCATTCGTAACATCCAGTTAATTTTTCCTTTTGATATTATTATTATTATTATTGTTTTTTTTTCTTTTCCTCTTCCCTTCCTTCTATGAAGTCTGTTTTGCTATTATAATAGCCCAGACGTCTCACGCAGAGTGCCGCCCTCCCGCCTAATTTACCCCTTTTTGTTTATTAAGAACCACATGGCCAATCGTATTATCAACACTCCGATCTGTCCCTTTTTTTTACCTGGAACAGATATTGAGATGACATAGGTAACAGGGGCCAGGAAGATATTTTATGCCACTCCCTTAAGAAGATTAGCCCAACTAATCTTCTTAAAATGACTTTCTAAAGGCAAGTTAAGCTGCCCTGGTGTCTTACACCCATAGGACATGGGAAGAGCCCGCCCCCAAATCGCTGAACACCTGGCCGTGATTCATCCTTGGACACGACTCATAGCCCTGGCTGCGTGCCTTATAAGGAGAGGAACAGTAAGCAGCAGTTAGTTAGTTGTGATAGCATAAGACATGCAGACGCAGAAAGAATCCTGCACGTGGGCGGGTGATGCAGATTGCTGAGAAGATTTTCTTTCCCCGTCCGACTCCCGACTCCAGACTCAGACTGCAGTCATCATCGAGGGCACTGCCATACGTGTGATCATCCCTCATCCTTCTTCGTCAGAGACCAGCTTCCCCTAAGGCAAAGTGGAGTAAAGACTTTTCGGTCACAAAAGCTTGCCCTTTAGAAAGCCTGGAGTACCAGCATTTCATTTCTGTCCTTGTGCCAGTTTAGCCCTTGCCATTTTCAATGTCCTGTGTTCGAGTGTAAAAGTGGTCATTCATTCCTCGGGTCTTTGGCACCCTCAGTGCAAACTCAAGTCATATTCTGTATTAAATTGTTCCTTTACTGGCATGTAATGTGTAAATCTCTCTTGCAGAGGGACCCATTTGCAGTGGACTCGGCTTGTGCTCTACCTGTAATCAAGACTCCCATAGAAGGATCTTCAGGCGTTGCAAGCCCTTTATCAATTTACTTATCCATTTTCCCTTCAAATGCTTGCTTTTGTAAATATAATTCTTTAATTTAGCCCAAGTGTTTAGATAAAATTTCCTTATGAAGGAGGGCCTTCAGCTCCTAAATTCTCCCCTTTTTCTTATTTTTTTTACGACTTCCCTTTACGCAAGTCAGAACTCCAAGGCCAGTTAAATAAAGTTTCCGTTGCTTGGCCTGTAAAATACCATAAACCCAGGGAAATACGTAAAAATACATATATATATATATATATATATATATATATATATATATATATATATAATATAATGTGTGTGACATATATATATATATATATATATATACCATATATATATATATATATATATATATCTATATATTTATATATATATATATATATATATATATATATATATATATATATATATATATATATATATATATATATATATATATATATATATATATATATATATATATATATATATATGTATATATATATATATATATATATATATATATATATATATATATATATAATATATATATATATATATATATATATATATATATATATATATATATATATATATATATATATACATATACACATATATATATATATATATATATATATATATATATATAATATATATATATATATATATATATATATATATATATATATATATATATATATATATATATATATATATATATATATATATATATATATATATATATATATATATATATATATATATATATATATATATATATATATATATATATATATATATATATATATATATATATATATATATATATATATATATATATATATATATATATATATATATATATATATATATATATATATATATATATATATATATATATATATAGCATATATATATATATATATATTCAAGAAACTACAAATGTCACTTAATATCTAATTCACGCCATTTCGGGAATATCCCCAAGAGGGATTATTGCTGAAGGGGAATTTTTTAAAATGACCAATGGATCAGTACCGCCAGGTCTCGATCCCTCGACACGGTACCTCCCAGCGGCTCCATTCGACGGTCAAACCATTAAGCCACTAAGAGAGGTATAAGTCAATGCCGAATCTGCCCTAGTAATTTACCCATCGGTAGCGGGGAAATAGTATATCTTCGGAATTAACCCACCTCCACCATAATAGCTCATTGGTACGTTTGGAACACACAGCTCTTATTGTGAATTTTTATCACACCATGATTTATACAAATTTATAAAGCTACAAATATCGCTTAATACTCTAATTCAAGCTACTTCGGAAATATCCCCTATTAGTGCAGCAGATAATTGCATATTTCATAAGAATCGTTCAGATAGTGAAACAAGCATGAAATTTTGCACAAGTGCTCTTTAAAGTTCCCTCTATCAGAAAAGGGCGCTGGCCACGCAAAAATTTAATATGGCGGCCAAATTCCAAGATGGCGGCCAGTATCGACAGATTTTGGCTAATTTTTCACTAGAATGGCATGTATTTGCTTCTAGCAATATGGTAAAGCTCTTCCATACTATTTCTTGTGAATATTATGTTTCTGTAGCTTCCCAGTACAGTTTACCTTTAAATATGGGGCTATATGGCTGCCAAGAAAAGGTAGAAACAATAATTATAATGAGAAATAATGCCCGTTCAACAATTATCGTTTTAAGCATGGATCTTGGTTTCTGTGGTTTTAGATCCTAATGAGGCCATCTCTTTCGAATAACTCATCAATTTTGAAGGAAAATTAATAAATGTAAAAGAGTGTATGTCTGCACACAACCAGGGCACACTGGTGACATCACTGCTGTGTAACTCAGCATGTGGTTCAGTGCCAGCTAATCCAGCTTTACTAATCCTGTAGTCTTAGACTAGTAGTTGTAGTATAGTTTAGTTTAGTGTCCCAAATGCTTTCTAACAGCCCCAGACCAGCTATAGTTAGATAGCCGCACCTGAATAGACAGGATGTGCCAGCGCGGGAGAGCCGAGCCAAGGGTATGGGGCTGTACATGATGGTTCATGTACTTACCCGGATGGTGTACAGATCACACGGGACTTAAATGGCACTGGATGAATGATCGGGCTAGGTGTAGGGAGACCGAACTCTTCTTCATGGCAGTGGTTGGACAGGAGCTCTGGTGGAGGCAGGAGTTGCTTCATCTGGAACTGCAGAATCCTTCCTGTCAGCTGCAAGTGTAACCAGGACACGGCAGATGCACCAGGTTACAGCCTCTAGTTTGTACAAACTCCTGAGGACAGCATACACTGACTACTGTGCTGAGAAAGCAAACAACAATGAGCAGGCATTAGAGTTTGAGGAGTGGTGTGACCTTCAAAGACAGCAGAGTCCACAGTTCCACTTCTGGCACATGGTGTTGTCTATGGAACTTGTGATATTCCTACTGATCAGGTCCTTCCGTGAGGCCAATTTTGTCCTCTACTGCCAGGCATTGCATGAGCTGATACCCTACTTCTTTTCCAACAATAATACAAACTATGCTCGTTGGCTGCCTATTCACCTCAGGGACATGCTTACCCTAGAGAGTTCACACCCAGAGTTGCACAAGGAGTTCAAGGCTGGCAACTTTGTTGTGCACAAGACCAGTCGCCAGTTTTCTCAGCAATGGCTCTTGACCAAGCTCATGAGCAGACCAATGCCTTTATAAAGGCTGATGGCGGAGCCATTGGGCTGACTGAAGATCCGTCAGCACTCAGAAGATGGATGGTGGCTGGCCCAGAGATCATCCGCTTGGTGTCTGCATACGAAACAGAGGTTCAAAGTAAGGAGTCTAATGAGCAGACAACACACCATGAACAAACACCTCATGCGCAGAAGACATTCTTGGAGAGAGTCAGCAAGCTGTCATTGGCTTTGCAACACTTGGGAAGTCCTTTTCAGGAAGAGAGCCAGGATCTGTATTCCATTGACAACAAAGACATTGCCCACCCCCCAGCTCAGCAGAACTTCTACAGACACACCTTGACAGAGGCCGCACTAAATTTCAGAAGTTTTCAGACTCTTTGGCAAACAATGCAGTCTCCTTCTATGAGCCGATAAAGAAGAACAGAACTGACTTCTTCAGGCAAGAAGCTGCTCCTGTAGAACAGTCAAAGCAGAAACTTCTGAAGGAGGATTGCCAGCTTTTTCTCAAAGCTATTTATATCCTGTCAGAGCCGTGAATGTGATCTGCAGGAATTCTTCCAGCACGAGAATCAAACATTCCCAGCTTCCTTAGTGAGGGTGGTAGGCTGTACACATGTCAGAAGTCTCAGCTGACCTCGGTCCTGAGAGTCATGTTACACTAGAAGACAAAGAACCAAAGACTGATGTCCTCATTGTAGATGGATCAGCTTTGGTCCATGCCTTGCCACCTCTTGGGGAAAGACCTTTGAGGGCTATGCACTTTGCGACTTCTTGCCTGTGATACAATCCTATAGCAGCAAGTACACATCATCACATCTTGTATTTGATGTATACAATACATCCAGCCTCAAAGCTGAGACCAGGCTCCAACGTGGTCAAGGAGGAAGGCGGCAAGGTGACAGACAAGAACACAATTCCATCCAACTGGCGCAATTTCTAAGACACGATGCCAACAAGACAGAGTTGTTCCAGTTCCTGGCAGACAAAGTTGCCCAGATGTCTGCCACAAATGTTGTCATTGCCACGAAAGGGTCTGCTGTCCTCAGCACTCATGAGGCTAGTCTTCTTTGAGGACTGGAAAAGTGCTCCATGAGGAAGCTGACACCCGCATCTTTCTCCATGCCAAATATGCCACAGAACATGGAGCCAAGACTATCACGGTTAAAGCAAATGACACAGATGTTCTTGTCGTTGCAGTCAGTGCTTTCTCCACTCTCCACAATCTAGGGCTAGAGAAGCTATGGGTGGCATTTGGCCAAGGCCAGAGCCTGCGCTGGATTGCTGTGCATGACCTGGGCAACTCTCTGGGCCAGGAGAAGGTGAATGGCATGCTCTTCTTCCATCATTCACAGGCTGTGATACAGTGTCAGTCTTCCGGAGCAAGGGCAAGAAGACGGCCTGGCAGACATGGAACATCTTTCCAGAGGCTCCCACTGTGTTCTCCAAACTGAGTCACTACCCTCTCAGAGTGGAAGAGAGTGACCCTGAAGGTGCTGGCACTGTGGATGAGGCTAGACTTGATATGTTTGCCAGAAAACAAAGGGCATGAGGCCATTCCACCAACCAGGGGAGCTCTCCTCCAACACCAAGCGTGCTGCGTACCAGGCTGGTTGTGTGTGGGGGCAGGCCACCCAGTGTCAGCCACAGCCAGAGAACCATGCTGAGTGGGGATGGCAAAAGTCTGGTGAAGCATGGCAAGTCCTCTGGACAACCAACTCGCCCTTAGCCAAGAGTTGCCAACAGCTTACCAAATGTGGATGCAAAGCAGGCTGTCGGGAAAGGTGCAAGTGCTACAAGCTGGGTCTTCCTGCACAGCTCTGTGCACTTGCAAATGTGAAGTCTAGATAAATATTGCCCTCTCTTCAGTAGATAATCTAGCTTGAGCATCCAACGTGTCATGCTATGCCTACCTTCTTATCCTCGAATTTTTCAAAGGTGTAGGTTGAGAGACCTATACATAGATTGGTTGCGTTTAGTCCGTATTTCTCTTCTTTTCTTTTATGGTTACAGTCTTAGACACAATGTTGTATGTGACCATACCATTACTATTTCAGTTGAAAATAGCATATTAGTTAAACTGTCTGATCACATGAATATGGCCATTAAATAAAAACAGTTGGTCTCTATGTCTCTAGCGCTGTCCATAGAAAAAAACTTTTATGGCAACCATTTTGTACGCCATCTTGGTTACAATTCATTTAGTAAGGGTTTTCAATAAAATGTGTGGTATGGAACATTTTTATAACCTAAAAGTCGAGGTTTAAAAAAAAAAAACTGGCATATTCCATCCAATAGATGCTCCCAAACCAGTGAATTCAACATAGATGGCGGCCATTTTGAAAAATAGCCGCCATCTTGATTTTCAGGTGGCCAGCGCCCTTTTCTAAGAAAGAGCGTAGTCTTAGGAATGTTTGTGCCAAATTTCATGCTTGTTTCACTATCTGAACGATTTTTACAGCAATCTGCTGCATTATATGGGGGAATTATCACCAAAGGGGAACCTTTTTTAAAATGATAAATGGATCGGTACCGCCAGGTCTCATTCCTTTGTGGTACAACCCAAGCGACTCGGAGTAATTCGGTCAAATCATCTGAGCCACCGAGAGAGGTGTAAGAGCTGCGTGTTCCAAATGTAACATTAAGCTATAATGGTGGAGGTAGGCTAATACCAAAGCCAAGTGTAATTTCCCTGCTCTTGACGGGTAAATAAGTACGGCAGATTCGGCACTAGCTTATACCTCTCTTATAGGCTCAATGGTTTAACCGTCGAATGGTGTCACTAAGAGGTAAAATGTCGAGGGAATGAGACCCGCAGTTCGATCCATTTATCATTTTAAAAGAATCATCATCCTTCAGGTGATAATTGCCCCATAAATTCTCTCTTAAGTAGCGCTAAATTAGATATTAAGCAACATTTGTAGCTTCAAGAATGTATTTAAATCACAGTGCAATAAAAATTTTTATATATATATATATATATATATATATATATATATATATATATATATATATATATATATATATATATATATATATATATATATATATATATATCTGATGTGTGTGTATGTATATATATATATATATATATATATATATATATATATATATATATATATATATATATATATATATATATATATATATATATATATATATATATATATATATATATATATATATATTTTTTTTTTTTTACGAATTTCCCTGGGGTTATATGATTTCTAGAGATTTTTACAGACTGGCAACAGAAACTTCTTCCCAGGTGCTGGCGCAGGTAACGATGTTGTTCAAGTATACCGCACAGTTTTTTATGCCCGCCAGTACCTTGTTCATCAAATGTTGGAAACAGCTGGGAGCATTTTTTAACCCGAATAGCATAACTTTTTATTGGTAGATTCCACTAGGAGTTATTAACTCCATCCGAGGGCGTGACCCCTCAGACAGCGGGACTTGCCAATAGCCCTTCTCCAAATCATTCTTGCTTAGATAGGGGGCACTCCCTAGGCTGTCTAAGCAAGCCTCGATCTGGGGAAGTAGGTAAGGTTCCGACTCCGTCGCTTCATTCAACTTCCTGAAATTGACACAAAGTCAATCTCCACCACCCTCCTAAGGTACTAGTACTACAAGAGAGGCCCAGGGGCTTGGCTTTGTTCCGTAAGGCCGAGGTCGAGCTGAAGTTGGACCTGTTCTTCGATCCTACGGGCCTTATCTGGGTTAAGCTGGTAGTATCCCTGGGCTATGGGTTTCACGCCCTCCTTGATGTTTATGGAATGCTGTATTACAGGAGGCGGCTGTGATGTCTTCGGAGGCGGATGAGAGGGAGCCTTGGGCCGAGTTCTGTACTGTTCAGTTGAGTGCCCCATCTTTTTACAATAATGGCAAGTAAGAGGCTTGCTGTGAGACTTTCCATTTTGGGAGGATTTGATCCTCCGAGGAGGGTGGGGATTGCAAATTTTCACCCCATGGATCCTTCCTGAGGGTGGTGAGTCTCCCCACATGTTGATTTATCCAGCAACACTCGATGAGTGTTGCTGGGGCTTTTTCTACTACATGAATGGCCAGGGCAGGAGGGGCGAGGAGAAAATGCTCAAATTAAAATTTTTTGAGTACCTCGGCGGCGCTTAGTGGCTCCTTTTGGACTGTATGGAGCCATTTTGCTAACGCCCACTCAGAATGGTACACCCAATCAGACCATGTCTGGCCTGCTTCTCCTGGCTGCTCTCTCCAACGCCTCCTCCCGCTCAGGGTAATCATATACGCCTTGGTAACTGCTTGGCATACGGCTTCCCAGTTTCCTCTATCCTCTGCCCCAAAGGGCATGGCAGTCAAGAATTTATTGTCCGTCGATATAAACTACGGCCTGGACTATCTCTCAGCCCAAGGGCTGGAAAAGGGAACCCAAAGGCACGACTCCTTCAGGAAGAGCTGACACGCATGCCCTGTGCCAAGGTATGGGGCACAAGGATTTATCTTCCCACTCTGTTATTCATACTGCTTATAACAGAAATGATTTATATATTTAGAGGGAAATGGTATCCTTGTATTTAATTGCCTTCTCTATGTGGTGATAATTTCAGAAAAGCTTAAAGGAAAAATCATCAGGTTTGATAAGGGATAGAAGTTCCAGAGGGACGGAAGAAGATAGTGGAGGGCCTTGACATCTTCTTCTGGATTAGAGGTGCCAAAACCTTCGAAAGATGAAGGGGCACAGGTGCCAGGAGAGCTCTAGAGCTCTTTGTAGACTAGGGTTGAATTTCCCACGCCCGTGGTAATTCCGCTGAGAACCTCTCCTACTTGGACAGTCGTCCTCGGCCGGGGAATCGGAGGGGTGGCATGGAGTGCCACCTGTGTTGGCTGCTGCGACAGCTGACACAGGGATCTTCTTCGCTAGCTCTACCATGATCCGTTGCCTCGGCCTCGGTCCATTTGGGTATGACTAAGTGGGCCTGGCTAAGGGCACTCATCCCTGAGGCAGAAGCGCATCGGGTGGTACCACGTAGGGCCAGCATTTGGAGTTCGTGGGAGCGCTGTTTTTCTCTTTCCTCTCTTTCTGCCTCTCTCTCTTTCTCCTGGGCTAATCTTTCTTTCTCTTCTTTTTTCTCCTGCCTTTCTTTTTCTCCTGTCTTTCTTTCTCTTTCTCCTCCCTTTCTTTCTCTTTCTCTTGCCTCTCTTTCTCCTTCTCTTGCCATTCTATCTCCTCTCTCTTTTCCTGGGCAACTCTTTCTTTCTCCCTCTCTTGCCTCTCCATCTCCTATCTTTTTGCTCTCTCTTGCCATGCTATCTCCTCTCTTTTTTCCTGGGCGATTCTCTCTTTCTCTCTCTCTCTTGTCATTCTATCTCCTCTCTTTTCTCCTGGGCAAGCCTCTCTTTCTCTCTCTCTTGCCTCTCCTCTTCTCTTTCTGCCTTGGCATCGTCCACTCTCTCTTGAACCCATTCCTTCAGGGCTTGTCCTGATAGTCCCATGTCCTTTCCAGCGGACATGTAGAATTTGAAGTCGTCATTTTGTTGGGCTCTGGCAATAGCCATCTTGAAATAATGGTTATATGGACTGGACCCGCTAGAGAATCAAATATGTCTGAGAAGACTCAGGTTGTCTGAAAAAACTTAATTGCAAGAATCTGAAACACTCAGTTGTTCAGACTGAATGAGAATTGATGTCTGACTAAGACAATGATCAGTAAGTTTGAGAAGACTTTGTTAAAATTTAATATGTCTGAGTAAGACATGGTTGTTCGTAGCGAACGAATTTTAATATGTGTCTTGGAAGATGTAACTGGATTTTATGTCACTCTCAGACTTGGCTGGCTGTAGCGTGAAATTAAGGCGTTGTTCCAATGAACTGGAATGATCAGCCCCGTAAGGGCTTGGATGTGTGTGAAACACACTAATATAAGGTCTCAAAAGGACTTGAATTTTGGTTTTCCCATAGGAATTAGAAATTCTCACCTCGTAAGACATAGAATTTAGTGGAGTCTCATGAGCCTTGGAATTTGGTTTGCCTGTAGGACTTGGAAATTCTCGCCTCGTACGACGTAGAATTTAGTGGAGTCTTGTAAGACTTGGAATTTGGTTTGCCTGTAGGACTTGGAAATTCTTGCCTCGTAAGATGTAGAATTTTTAGTGGGGTATCTTAAGACTTGAATTGGGATCTGTCCCTTAGGACTGAGAAATTGAGTTGGTCTCATAAGACTTGAGAATAGGATTTGTCCTGTAGGACTTGGAAGTTACTAACAGGATAAAACCCCCCCAAAAAAATTTGCTGAGAATGTAGGTACACAGGGAGGGAAGGGGGTGGGTGAAGGTCGTCTGATGCTCACCAGAGTTATTTTTAGACTCTGTGTGAATGAATCCGTCTCTTTATAGACCGTCTGGGGCTCCGGGGAATGTCACGAGATGAGCGGATAACAGTAAAATGACCTCGTAATTTTCCCTAGAAGTGGAGTTCAAAATTTCGCTTTCCTAACACCTAATTCAAATTTTAGCTAATCTGAGAGAGAGTACTTTAGCAATGCAAGCTGATCTTATCCCACGGGGGAGTTCGTCCACGCCTAAATAATCTCGCTATTCCGAAATGCGAAGTAACATTTAACACAGTGTAATTTCTGTTGCACTGTTCCTCGAACAGAAAACTGGCAAAGATTTTAACACCTAGGAATTTCTTTTGTACTATTCCTCAAAACAAAAAATAGTCAGCACTGGTTATTTCCCAACTACCTATCCTGAAAGGCATGCATTTACAAATCTAATATGGCGGGTCTCTTCTCTCAGTGAATACATGCATCCCTATTCCTAATTCCTAGAAATAGTCACGATTGTAAAAAAAAAAAAAAAAAAAATTTGCTAAGATAAACACATTTCTTACATGGACCTCTCTTGGTCCGTGCTCTTGGTACCAGGTTCGGAATTTGTCTTGCACCCAGCTTAGCTTTGCTAATAGCTGATCTGGGGAGTTGCAAATGCAATGAAGCAACAATAGAGGAAAATGCAACTGCTAAATGAAATCTATAGGAACGTCGCCATTTTTACGAATTTACTTGGGGTTATGTGATTTCTAGAGGTTTTTACAGGCCGGCAATGGAAACTTTATTTATTTGGCCTTGGAGTTCTGACTTACATAAAGGTAAATTGTAAAAAAACAAAGACCAAGGGATGCTTTTAGGAGGTGAAGGCTCTACTTCATAAGGAAATGTTACGTAAACACTTAGGATAAATTAAGGAATTATATTTAAAAAAAAAAAAGCATTAGAAGGGAAAATGGGTAATTGAATTGTTAAAGGGCTTGCAATGCCTGAAGATCCTCCTACTGGAGTCTTGAATAAGGGCAAGGCACAGTCCAAGATGAGCCCATTGTGAATAGGTCCCTCTGCAAGAGAGATTTACACATTACACGCCAGTAAAGGAAAAGTATAACACAGAATATGACTCGAGTCTGCACTGAGGGTGCCAAGGACTCAAGGAATAATTGAACACTTTACACTGGAACACAGAACAGTGGCAATGGCACTGGATAAAATGGCACAAGGATAGAGGTAGAATACTGGCACCCAATAAATCATCTAAACGGCAAACTGTCGTGACTGAAAAGTCTTTACTCGCACTTTACCTTAGGGGAAGCAGGTCTCTGGCGAAGGATGACAAGGGACAATCACACGTATGGTGATGCACAGTATCACTTGGACGATCCACTCGAGGATGACTGTAGAGATCGTACCGAGTCTGGAGTCGGTCAGAGGGGATGAAGGTTTCTTTGGCAAACTGCCGGTTAACTGCTTACGGCCCGACTGTATACTGCTTGACTGCTGACTGCCTCCCCAACTAACTGCCTAATGAAAACCCCTGAGACCTGCTGTCCTTCTCTTTTTAAGGTCTCGGCTGAGTGTCGTGGCCGCGTGCAAACGTCTGCCGAGTATTGTGGCCGTGTGCAAATGACATGTCATTTGCCAGGTGTCCTAGCCATCTGTCGGCGTCTTCTCAGGTATCCTGCGGGGGAAAGACAATTCAACAGCTTAATCTGCCCTTAGAAAGGTTGTTTTAAACAGCTTAGTTGGGCTAAGCTGCTTAAGGAAGTGGCACCCAGCCTCATATCTTTGCCCCTTTTAACCGTCCCATCTCAATATCCGTTTCAGGTAAAGAAATGCCAGATCGAAATGTTGATAACTTTGTTTTGATATCTAAGTCAACTGGGATTGGGTATGCAGCGATGCTTCTACTTTCAATAAACTAAGAGCAAATTAAGGGTCATCTGTGCAGCGACTTCTTGTACTTAAATGTATATATATATATATATATATATATATATATATATATATATATATATATATATATATATATATATATATATATATATATACTATATATATATATATATATATATATATATATATATATATATATATATATATATATATATATATATATATATATATATATATATATATATATATATATATATATATATATATATATATATATATATATATATATATATATATATATATATATATATATATATATATATATATATATATATATATATATATATATATATATATATATATATATATATATATATATATATATATATAAATATAAATATATATATATATATATATATATATATATATATATATATATATATATATATATATATATATATATATATATATATATATATATATATATATATATATATATATATATATATATAAATATAAATATATATATATATATATATATATATATATATATATATATATATATATATATATATATATATATATATATATATATATATATATATATATATATATATAAATATATAAATATATATATATATATATATATATATATATATATATATATATATATATATATAAATATAAAATATATATATATATATATATATATATATATATATATATATATATATATATATATATATATATCAGCTGCATGTTTACACTTTACTGAACAGAATTGTAGATGATTCTACCTTTAAAGTTCATTTACTGAAGATAATTCGATTCACACTTACAAAAGAAATACGCCAGGGATAAGCAAAAATGGATTGTCAGAACGTCCTTGCTGAGTTTTGGACCGACAGCTGGAAATCGGTACTTGCTGGTGATATCCTGTAGAATGAACACGAAATCTTTCGCCAGCTCAAAAGTTTGTCCAACATAATTACGATCACCATGGAAGCTCAGGCATATCATATGAATATAGAACACATTTGCTTTTTTCTTCGTCTTGCTCTTGCTAGCATATTAGTTGACTTGTGGAATAACACGGTTACATATGTGGTTCACACTAAACATGCAAATATCGATTTGTTTTGGACACTGTAATAGAATTATTTATATTAATCTGAATGGGGATTAGTTTATTTTTCTTTAAAATGTACTGTAAAATGTTTTCATTTTTCTTTTCTGTTAATGCTTTGTTGAACGTGAAAAGTATAGACTTTCTATTCTTCTTTCCAATCAGTGAGTTAAATTTATAGTAACATTGCTTGCTCAGTTTGGTTGCTTAAACTCTTAAGAAGGAAAAGGAGACAAAGCTATTCAAAGACATATATATCCATAGTAACTGTTCATGATATTATTATTTTTTTTTGTATTTCGTTTATTGTTTTCTCCATCTTGACTTACGTGTCATTTTAAACAGGTTTATTCTTTGCGCTACTTATGAATCTCTGGGTAATTTACTTCAAATACTGACAAAGCTATTCAAAAACATGGGTATCCATAGTAACTGTTGATGATATTATCGTTTTTTTTTTTTTATTCGTTTATTGTTTTCTCCATCTTGACTTACGTGTCATTTTAAACAAGGTCATTCTTTGCACTACTTATGAATCTCTGGGTAATTTACTTCAAATACTGACAAAGCTATTCAAAGACATGGGTATCCATAGTAACTGTTGATGATATTATCGTTTCTTTTTTTTTTTGGATTTCGTTTATTGTTTTCTCCATCTTGACTTACGTGTCATTTTAAACAGGATCATTCTTTGCACTACTTATGCATCTCTGGGTAATTTATTTCAAATACTGACAAAGCTACTCAAAGACATGGGTATCCATCGTAACTGTTCATGATATTATCGTTTTTTTTTTGTACTTCGTTTATTGTTTTCTCCATCTTGACTTACGTGTCATTTTAAACAGGATCATTCTTTGCACTACTTATGCATCTCTGGGTAATTTATTTCAAATACTGACAAAGCTATTCAAAGACATGGGTATCCATTGTAACTGTTCATGAAAGTATCATTTTTTTTTTTTTTTGTACCTCGTTTATTGTTTTCTCCATCTTGACTTACGTGTCATTTTAAACAGGTTCATTCTTTGCACTACTTATGAATCTCTGGGTAATTTACTTCAAATACTGACAAAGCTACTCAAAGACATGGGTATCCATCGTAACTGTTCATGATATTATCGTTTTTTTTTTGTACTTCGTTTATTGTTTTCTCCATCTTGACTTACGTGTCATTTTAAACAGGATCATTCTTTGCACTACTTATGCATCTCTGGGTAATTTATTTCAAATACTGACAAAGCTATTCAAAGACATGGGTATCCATTGTAACTGTTCATGAAAGTATCATTTTTTTTTTTTTGTACCTCGTTTATTGTTTTCTCCATCTTGACTTACGTGTCATTTTAAACAGGTTCATTCTTTTGCACTACTTATGAATCTCTTAGTAATTTACTTCAAATACTGACAAAGCTATTCAAAGATGGGTATCCATAGTAACTGTTCATGACATCTTTTTTTTTTTTGTATTTCGTTTATTGTTTTTTCCATCTTGACTTACGTGTCATTTTAAACAGGGTCATTCTTTGCGCTACTTATGATTCTCCGGGTAATTTACTTCAAATACTGACAAAGCCATTCAAAGACTTGGGTATCCATATTAACTGTTCATAATATTTTTTTTTTTTTTTTTATTTTCGTTTATTGTTTTCTCCATCTTGAACTACGTGTCATTTTAAACAGGTTCATTCTTTGCACTACTTATGATTCTCCGGGTAATTTACTTCAAATACTGACAAAGCCATTCAAAGACTTGGGTATCCATAGTAACTGTTCATGATATCCTTTTTTTTTTGTATTTCGTTTATTGTTTTCTCCATCTTGAACTGCGTGTCATTTTAAACAGGTTCATTCTTTGCACTACTTATGAATCTCTTGGTAATTTACTTCAAATACTGACAAAGCTATTCAAAGACATGGGTATCCATAGTAACTGTTCATATCTTTTTTTTTTTTTTTTGTATTTCGTTTATTGTTTTCTCCATCTTGAACTACGTGTCATTTTAAACAGGTTCGTTCTTTGCACTACTTATGAATCTCTGGGTAATTTACTTCAAATACTGACAAAGCTATTCAAAGACGTGGGTATCCATAGTAACCGTTCATGATATCTTTTTTTTTTTGTATTTCGTTTATTGTTTTCTCCATCTTGACTTACGTATCATTTTAAACAGGTTCATTCTTTGCGCTACTTATGAATCTCTGGGTAATTTACTTCAAATACTGACAAAGCTATTCAAAGACATGGGTATCCATAGTAACTGTTCATGATATGGTTTTTTTTTTTTTGTATTTTGTTTATTGTTTTCCCCATCTTGAACTACGTGTCATTTTAAACAGGTTCATTCTTTGCACTACTTATGAATCTCTGGGTAATTTACTTCAAATACTGACAAAGCCATTCAAAGACTTGGGTATCCATAGTAACTGTTCATGATATCTTTTTTTTTTTTTGTATTTCGTTTATTGTTTTCTCCATCTTGAACTACGTGTCATTTTAAACAGGTTCATTCTTTTGCGCTACCTATGATTCTCTGGGTAATTTACTTCAAATACTGACAAAGCCATTCAAAGACATGGGTATCCATAGTAACTGTTCATGATATGGTTTTTTTTTTTTTTTTTGTATTTTGTTTATTGTTTTTTCCATCTTGAACTACGTGTCATTTTAAACAGGTTCATTCTTTGCACTACTTATGAATCTCTTGGTAATTTACTTCAAATACTGACAAAGCTATTCAAAGACATGGGTATCCATAGTAACTGTTCATGATATGTTTTTTTTTTTTTTTTTTTTTTTTATTTCGTTTATTGTTTTTCCATCTTGAACCACGTGTCATTTTAAACAGTTTCGTTCTTTGCACTAGTTTATGAATCTCTGGGTAATTTACTTTCAAATACTGACAAAGCTATTCAAAGACGGGTATCCATAGTAACTGTTCATGATATATTTTTTTTTTGTGTTTCGTTTATTGTTTTCTCCATCTTGACTTACGTGTCATTTTAAACAGGTTCATTCTTTGCGCTACTTATGAATCTCTGGGTAATTCACTTCAAATACTGACAAACCTATTCAAAGTCATGGGTATCCATAGTAACTGTTCATGATATTATTTTTTTTTTTTTGTATTTCGTTTATTGTTTTCTCCATCTTGACTTACGTGTCATTTTAAACAGGGTCATTCTTTGCACTACTTATGAATGTCTGGATAATTTACTTCAAATCCTGATACTGTCCAGGATTTCCCTGCGTTTCTTGATGCTTTAGACCGTATTACAATACTTTGATCGTTTGCTCTCATCACTTATTTCCGGGAAGCCTACTTTTGCATTGTAACCGGGCACAAAATATGCTTTGATAACTACTCAGTGTTTGTCAACAATCATACGAAGTTGCTGATCTACACCATGCCTCTCATTCACTGATTTCTATCTCATCTTCCGATACACCGTTAGGAGCAAGGGCACGTCCTGGAATAAGGCTGATTTAATCTAGAATTGCAACAACAGATTCTTGAGCTTTTAGCCTCTCAGCCTCTCTCAGCACAGTCATGGATTCCCTCCCCACTTTAGCACCAAAGCTTTCTTCAACAATAAAAGGTAGCTATTGTACCTTTGCTGTATACAGTTCCAAATCGCTTAGGAGGGATTACTCAGGTTAACTCTATTCTAATATACATATGCTTAGGTTTGGCTTTGTGTACTTGTGAAAGAATTTTTTCCTTTTCCGCTTTTAGGTTTATTTTGTTAAATGTTATCAATTTCATTAATCTTAAATTGATCTTATTCTCAGAGCAAAAATTGCTATAAAGCAGAAATTATTCATGAAAAGGAAATTGATAATTTATTTATCTCAAGGAAACTACTGTGTGAATTAGTACAAAACTGATAATTATGCATAATCTGCCAATGTAAATGATAAACCCAATGAAGAATTCCCAGAGTTGAAGAAAAAGTTATCAGAAAACAAAAGGCTGTAAGGTCAACACATCAAACCTCTTCACTGGTACAGGTCACTAGCCACGAGCACAGCCACTTCGACTGGCGTGCCCCAAAGAGAAGAAATACCTTCCGCCCGCCGAAGTGGTCGACGGAAGGGGCACACTCAGTGCAATTCCAGGCCTAGTCCTCCCTCTTCACGAAAGGACGGCCACCAACAAAATCCTCCCTCTGCATGAAAGGACACTAAAGGGAAGCAATTCCACTGTCGAGCATGCAATGTGACAGGCCACTCCACTAATTGGGAGGGTTGCCACAATAAGCAACCTCCAGCGGATGCCACAAATCAAGCATCTCCAAGAGGCTCTGACCTCCAACTGGGACAGGAATCTCTGTCTCAGCCCAACTCAAGCCATCCACGAGGTATTGCACCTTCGGACCCTTCTTCAGGCATGCCTGACCATCAATCTCTGCCATTGCCACTTGTGAGCTCTGAGCAGTGCCAAGCTCCGTCTGTCTCAGACCCTCGATTTCACCAAATTGATCCTAGCAATGTGTGACTGGCCTTCTTGGACACAGAGGGTGAGACCACTCTTGCTCTGGTTGTCGCAACAACTGGGGTAGGGAGCCCTCCAACAGCATCTGAAGTAACCCCTGACTGTGCCCGATAGCCCTTCTGGCCTTTCCCCAGAGTTGGTGCCCTCATCATCTCCTAGAACTGTCATAAATAGGCCTTGGAGGAACCCAAAGAAGAAGAAGAAGGGACAGAAGAGAGCCAAGTAGTTGCAAGAACCTCGAGCTCCCCCGGCACTCATGCCTCCTTGGCACAGTGTCTTTCCATCTCAGGATGATCCTGGCTTCTGCCTAGAGGAGGTAGCTGGCTTGATCTCTGCCTTAGTAACACCAGAGTAACAACCTCGACCAGATTCAGTAAGTAGTGGTAGTAACCTTGTGATTTAAGTCTTGTAATGAGTAGCAGTAACTAAGTATAACTTGTTAAGCCAGCAATTGTAACTATTGGGAATAGGGCCACTGAGCTTGTGACACGCATGGCATAGTACTTCAGTTGAGGAAAGCATTTTCCATAAAACTGAGGAGGAATGGGTACCTCTCTCGTTCAAGTATAAAAACTCATTTAAGGAACTTCAGGTTACTCCTTTGTTTACTATAATTGCACAGTCTAGTGTAAGAAATTGTATACTTGCAAGAATATTTTAATCTAGTTAGCTGATTGCCATTTAAGTTGGTGCTACAGCAGTGTTCTAATAAGTTATGTCATAAAAGATACAACTGAATGTACCATTTGTCTAGGAATACATTTCACTATCATCAGAGGTACCACATAAATGTCCGTAGACACCTTTCAGCACTGTTAGAGTCTGTAGTAAGTAAGATTCTAGAGAAAAAGGGAAAATCTATTCAGAGAAAAGAGTAAAGTAATAGAGGTGAACAGCTTGCTTAGTGCAGGCCTTCATGCCCGAAAGGGAGTGAATGCCTTCTTAAGGGGGGAAGCTATTATAAATATTCACTGTTCGATCTCCCTTCCTAGCTTTTTAGTAGAATAATAACTTAAAATTTATTAAAGTAAAGGGCAGACGGTGTAGGCTGCTCACTTGTGAACAAGTTAGGCGGGAACCCCGGGGTTGTTTTCAAAATAAGTGCACCCCGGCCAATGGGCGAGAATTTTAGCTTAGAGGGCCATAAATCCGGGATGGGTATTGCTAGGGACAGCCCTTAGAGGCACTGTTCCTACAGTTTAGTCTTCTTTTATCCTGTGTACTGGCAAGTCTATTGTCATTTCAGGTCAGACCCCAGTAGGAGGAGTTTTAAGTAAGCAGTGAGAAGCGACCCCAGCAGCAAGAGACTTTCTCAGCAGACATCCTGGGAGTTGGGCGTGCAAGCCTCTTTCTCTGAGCTCGCTTTGTCTCTTTCCCCTTTGTTCAACACAAGGCAGAAAATTATTATTCCAAATGGACCAAGGAATTCTTATGCAACTGATCACTGCATTATCTCATCCAGAAGTAGTCTGATTGTGACACTTACTCCCAGTTCTCTTTCCCTTTAACTGAAACTCTCAATTTAATTGTTCAAACTTTCCTCTCTTAAGCAGTCACTGACTAAGAAATCCTAGTAAAACATATCCCGTTTTTGTCGTCATACATTAAGGACAATTTTTGTTGTTTAGTGACATCACATAACTTATCCTCCATGGTGTTAAAAGTATTATTCTTGATATAAGATTCATCCCCTTGTGATTAAGTTACTATGAATGAGAGTTCCTGTAGTGCAAGATTGTTATCTGGATATGTCTTTTCCAGAAGTTTGTATGCCTTGGTCTTGAACAAAACCCTCTTGCTTCGAGAAGAATCCGCATCATCAATGCCAAGAAGCCTCATTTCGACGTTCACAGCCTTCCACTGCCTTATAAAAGCGTTTGAAAGGCAGACTAATCTGTTGTGTTCATATCTATTTAACACTGAGGTATTTATGTCTTGATTAGGACTAACATTTTGAGCTGCTGTCAGCTCGTGTAAATAACCCATTTCCTCTTATTTTACTTTTGTTGAAACTAGTTTTCCAGTAAGTTTGTTGAATTAATTTGTGATTATGAAATAAACCTCTATTCTTTTGTTGAACTAGTTTTCAACTGGCGACCTAATCTATTCAGTATCTGTCGTTTAGAGTTTACTTTTATCCTTAATTGACAGAACTACGTGGGTCTTGGGTAAAGAAGGCGATATAAATCCAATCAAGTAAGCAATAACTAATTAGTCGACCTACCCAGGTAACAACAGTGTACAGCGCTGCCATGAAAATCTCAATAACAACGTAAGGGCAGCGGGGCGGGTAGGGGAAGGGGGATTGGGAGGGGGAGGGGAGGGGAAGGGGAAAGGAAGGAAATAGGGAAGAAGGAGGGGGAAAGGGGATAGAAGTGAGAATATAGAGGAGGAGGGGGAATGGGGAAGGGAAGGGGAAAGGAGGGGAAATAAGGAAGGGGGGGGGAGGGAGGGGTATGGTAAGACAAAACCTAGACGGTAGGATGTCAGCTTGACAAACAGCTTCAGACTATCTGTAAGATACAGCGTCCGTTGTCTATATAAATATTAAATTATTATCACGGTAGTAATTTTAGAAACCGTACAAAGATCCGGAACTGTTTGCGGTTTCCTGTGCGTGTTAACTTACTTTTGTACCTGCTTCCATTCAAGAAGCCAGCCTTGCTTTGCTTGCAGTACTTATACCAAACCAATCATGGTCAGTCACCAGTGAATGGCTGATGTTAAAAGGTGACTTTATCGGGTATTCTACTAAACAATAACCTAATTAACAACCTGTAACATTATTTCAACGGAAACACGAATCCACCTTCCTACTTTCTGATTTTCATAATATATCAAAAGCTTCGAATCGCTACTCTTTTTCTGGCAAGCCAACTTACATTTCATCTTTTTTATAATACAACAAGCCTTTTGAGAACAAAAAAATTAAAGCAGCATAGCCCTAAAGTTTACTCAATAATGATCGTTATCAGACACCTGATAGGGAACCTGAGGGGAGTAATGTAGGAGAAATACAGCCAAATGTGACATTTTTAATCTACGATGGGTAATTTGATCGTGTCACTCTCCATATGGTGTCGTTTTAATTCGTGATTCAGTGATGTGAGTCATCAGATCTCTGATATTATTGTAAATGGTTCCACATCGAATTTATGTAAGGAATGGAAAATAAATACCATGTGAACTGGATTGTATCTGTACGAAAGACCAAGAGCTTTTAAAAAGTAAGAAAAAGAAAATAACCTTTCGTCTGCTCCGACGTGTCACAGATAGGAAAGCAGCAATGAAGAATATTCCTAAATGAGCTGTTGTAAGTTATATAGGACTTTCTGCTCAGTCATTCAGCAGAGGGTGCTATATGAAAAGAAACAAAGAAACCATAGCAAGAGAATCAGACACGACAAAGTCAACAGCAATGAAAAGGCTAACGGAAAAGAATAACAGCTGAATAAGGATGGCAAGTGAAATATCTCATATCCTTGAAACTGGTCTTGTAATTGTATTTACACTAAAACATCCAACTACTCGAAGAACATTTCAAAGAATAATGGATAAAGTGTGACGTATCTAGAGCGAGGAAATCCTATGAAGTTTATAATTACTAACCAAATAAACAGAGAAGTACTTATGAAAGTTTAAAGAACAACAAAGATCACTAACCATGGCGGTTACAGAACGACAGGGATGGAAAAACTAGAGACCATCTCATCTATCGGTTAGTTCTATTTTCAGCTTTAAGATACAAAACAATAAACAAATCCATGCAGAAAAGTTATTACCTCAAATAAGAAAAATATCAACAATATATAACAACTGCAGTCTCATGAGATCGAGAATACTCTGAACACGAAATGTATGAACGATCTCTAGGTAGAGGAAATGATCAACATAAAGATAATCAGTTAAAAGTTATATGGACACCAAAGCCTTCATTCATTGTGCATGGCAACTTTTAACACTCGCTTCACAACTGTCATACGCTAAAATTCATTGGGCCGGCGGCCATATATTTCAAGTGGATATGATTGCATAAAATTAATTGCATAAAATCAATTTTCGTTTAACAGAATATCTGAAAATGAATTTAATGATATGAAGGGAATTTCTCTTAAATGGTCAATATGAATAAAAAAAAATAATAAATATTATATCTCTATCACGATTTTTTTGCTCTAAAGCAGCGTTTCTTAACCTGGGATGCTAGCACCCCCAGGGGGTGCTGACATCAATTTCAGGGGTTGCTGGGGAAGGTCACATACGTGGCGGTAAAACATCAAGACAACTATCCGAAACCGTCTTCACGGAGGCCTCGTCCGCGACATGAGGGTGGCTCTGGCTAACACGATGCCACCATATGAGAAACTAGTCGCACATGAGCAACAACAAAAATCGCATGATGAGTATTTTTTATTGAGTTTGTCCATGATCTTTCCTTCATTTTCTTTTTTGTTTTTGCCAATGCTATTGTCATAATTACTGTTTTTGTTTTGGAGAATGAACCAAATATATGATCAAGATGTACTGCACTTGTTTTTACTTTATCCTTGTAGTAACTAGGTGTTAACCAATGGTAGGGGGTGCTGGACTGCTTAGGCCTGACCAAAAGGGGTGCTGAGGTCGAAAAGGGTTAAGAAACGCTGCTCAAAAGTGATACGAAAAAGTATAAATGAAGTTCTTTATACAGGAAAAATACAGGTCTAAGGAATCTATGAGTAAACAGAGAAAAAGTTGAGGAAAAAGTATAATATCCTTAAATACGTTCGTTTATAACAGAGACAGGAACTTTAAAGCTACATAACCAAACTCTGTTAGAGCAAGTCTCTGTTTTTAGTGATGTTACGAAATAACATTTTGTTACTTTCCAACATAAGCTGATCATATATACGACGCTGGTAAAAATTTTATGAAATCAAAATTGTTAATTTTTTCTGTTTTAGCCATCTTTATTACGTTTTGGATTGTCAACCAGTGAGGTTTTCTAATCATGAACACAACAAAATTTTAGTCCTTATGAGTTGTCCATAAATGCAACGATGGATAATTTTGTCTTCCTTATGCGCTAAAACCAGACGGCGAAGGTCAGAGAACGATGAGCTATAAATCTGGAAATTTAACTTTCATTCCCATATCATAAGAGTAACTTGCATATAAATAATGCTTCGACACAAAAATGGTTGAACTGGACAACGACCGAGGCGACAGTTGGGAGAATTGTGAGTGGAATCGGGGATCACAGTTCATTCACTCTTCATTGACAGCCACTGTCAACTGTTAATGTCTCTGCATGGGAAATGTCACTGATATCGACCACTGAACACTAAGCTTTGCGTGTTCAGTGTCAACATTTCTCACATTGGTTGAAATCAACTTCAAGGTAATGGTAAGATTCTTCGGCACATAATCAAATAGATATGGAGGAACGTTTCAGTTAACTATCATGAAACTGAAAAAATCTGCAAAATACATTCTGGTATTAAAAGTTAGGTTATGGAGACTAAATGCTGGAAATATTATTATACAGATTATGTTTGGCTGTTTTTTGGTGTGATATGGTAGGAGGAGTTTTACTAAGTATTTTTTCTGGTGAAATTCATACTGAGGTTAACTATTTTGTAACATTCCCATTTAGCCATGCAAGTGTTACATGTTAATTCGCAAATATCCTTGTCAAATTAAATTAATCTTTATTTTCCATTAGGTTTTATCTTTTTATATAACAAGTCATTGACAGGAGAACCAAGGACGTTATTGCATTACGAGAAGCAAAGTCAACGTTCTTATGCATTTAATTGTAAGCCAATTAGGTCATTTTGCAGTAGGTAATTTTGCATGTATAATGATTTTTTTCGACTGTGTACTACAAAATTTTCAAGAGTTTATTGTTTTAAAATGCAATGATACCAAAGATTTTATTTTGCCAGCGTGGCCCACCGGTTGGATGGGTCATGACTCATTCAACGGTACCTATAAAGTATAGTAGACGTGTCTAACGGATGTATTCTGTAACTACTGGACGGCTTCATATGCCTGACATCCGACACCTCTATTCAGCCCAGGCTTATTCTAATGGCAATGGTGGAAAGATTTTACCAAGGGTGGGCCATATGATCATTCGTCTATTGCTTTTCCTCCTTTATTTAGTTACGTGCAATTTCAGATGAAGGTTAAGTATTCATTCAGGCATAGCATCTTGTATGATAGTTTTATACGCTTCATATCCTTCCTACTACAGCGGGATGCACTATTCAGTCTGATAGAAATAACTACATTTTAATGAAGAACGTTATTAAGATAGAACACAGTCACGTTCATTACAATGTGCAAACATGCAGAAACACATTCTTACAAGTGCATGAGCATTACGCTTGTCAGGCACCAAAGGGTCACCCAAGAGGAAAGAACATACTAATACGAAGGTTGCAATGTAAGTTAAAGAACGGAATGATTTTCTGGATTTGAATGTTAAAATTTCAGGTGATGCAACCATTTTTAAGGATGCTTCTTCCACTAACAGAGGGCTATCGGAAGATGAGATTATTTTTCAGTGGCCAAGTGGATGGTGCTTCATATTTTACCTAAGTGAAATGGCTTTTACAGGGGAATTCCCGCGAACGCTCAGATCATTAGTATTTTCCAATTAAAATTGTTCAAATCATTGTGATTTTATCGCAGTCACTAGAGTAAATAAGAGCTATAGTTACTCAGTTGATTAACGTGCAATATTGTTTTTCAAACTTACTTTTATACCATGTAATTTCGATTATATGGTGTCACTGCTTTTGAATACTAATGTGCATTAGCATTTAGGGCAGGGGTGTCAAACTCATTTTGGTTCAGGGGCCACATACAGTCCATCTGATCTCTAGTGGGCCGGACCAGTAAAATAATTGCAAATAACCTTTGTTATCTCCAAATATATAGCTTTTTTCAGTAGGCTACTATGCTTTATCACTCAGCCTACAATGGATCTATATTAGCTTATTGCACATATATTCACAGAGAAGCCAATGGAAATAAAATATTTTCAATTTCATTAACAATTTTTTTTTAATGGATATCTTTTACATCTGACCATCTGAAGTTAACTCACCACACTAATCTCAAGAGGGAGCTATGAAGAAAAGTTAGCATCCTGGCTTAAAACTGTAAATGTGCACATTTATGAAAAATAAAATACAATTAATAAACCTAAAAGTTATAGCAGTGCAAGAACAATAAGATTAGACTACATCAGACTCCCTCCCTCCTCCTCCTCCCCTCCTCCTCCTCAAACAGTTTTGTAGGCTAGGCCTACTGAAGGTGAGAATGAAACCAGAGTAATCTTATTTTCAAAGAACTGTATTTTTTCATACTCTAAACATTTGTGAATATTAGTAATTAGGCCCAGGCCTCCATGCTAATTAACATCCCATCCCACTCTCTCTCTCACCAAAATCTATCGGCTGCTACTAGTTCCTGACACTTGGCATCTTTTAGCATTCACAAGTACATCAATATCAGGTTTTAAATCCTGAGTAGCAACACATTTCACAATGTCATTCAAGTGTCCATTTGTTAACCTTGACCGGTGCTTTGTTTTATTGAGGTTCATTACAGAGAACGCCTGTTCACACAGATAGGTAGTCCCAAACATGGATAAAATCTTTGCAGCCAGGGATGTTAATTTAGGGTACCTGGCAAGAGATATTGATAAAACGTATTCAAGCCCACTGACGCAAATTTCTGCTTCATATTGGAATCACATTGCAAGTCAATTACCTCGAGTTGGATATCAGCAGGCATATCAGAAGCCTTGACTGTAAATGGCGAGCGAAAAATGCAAATTCATTTTCAAGTTCACTAAAGATGTGAAACCTCCGCTCAAACTCTTGCAACAATCCTGTTATTTTGTCTTTGTATTGATCCAAATCATCATTAAGACCAGTCACATTCATAGCTGTGAGACATGGAAAATGAGAGGTGTCACCGTTAGACAGCTGTGTCTCCCAAAGTGATAGTTTCAACTTGAATGATCGTATGTTTTCATAATACTGAGTGACAACTTTTTTGCGGCCCTGCAACATTTTGTTAAGATTATTGAGATGCTGTGTAATATCCACCATAAAGACAAGATCCTGCACCCATTCTAGGCATTTTAAGTTCCTTTACTGGGTTGCCCTTTTTCTCCATGAACTGTCCAATTTCCTCTCTTAATTCAAAAAGAAGCGCTTGAGTACGGCACATCGGCTTAACCACCGTACTTCACTGTGGTATGGCAGGCCAGCTGGAATGTCATTATCACTGAGAAACAGTCAAACTGGCGGTGATTCAAACCTCGTGCTCTAATGAAATTTACAGTTTGCACAACCACACTCATAACATGATCCATTTTTAGTGTTTTGCAGCACAACGCTTCCTGATGCAAAATACAATGAAATGTCCAAAAGTCTTGTCCTCCATTCGTGGCCTGCACTTTCTCTCTGAACTTTTGTTGCAACACCTGCCTTTCTCCCAACCATTGATGGGGCGCCATCTGTAGCCAAGCTGACAGCATGGGACCAGTCCACCTGGCCTTGTCCAGCACTCTAATGAGAGAGCTGAAGATGTCATTTGCTGTTGTAGTGTCCTTCATAGGCACCAACTCAAGGTGGAGATATAACAAAATCAAATTTCAGGTGTTCAAAACAAATTCCAGTGATAAGATAACGTAAGGTCACAGATAAACGCTGACTAACTGGGATGGCATCTCTCTTATTTGTGTTGAGTTTCATTATTAATGGTGTCGCCATGTCCAATAATTCATCAAAGATATCACTGTCCATCCTCATATAATTTTTAAAATCACTTGGAGCACTGAATTTAAGTTCGTTGCGCAAATTTTCCTGGCTAAATAAAGTTCCTTTGTTTATACCATTCTTTCATCCAAAGCCGCCTTTTCTTTTTCTTGGGGCCATCATAAAATAACAATGCCACAGACACGCAGGCCATATCTGTGTCAGAGAGCATGTTTTCCCTGTAACTACCAGGCGAGAAGTGAAGGTATTGACAATATTATTGAGCTGTGTGTGGCCAACTACAAAATATTGAACCAATCTTATTGACGACAAAATATTGACCGTGTGTGGAGGCCTTTAGTCAGCTCAGTTCCAAGGTCCAAATATTAACGATCAATATGAGTGGGAAATGGGGAAGGGGACAACGAGGGAGTACGGGAAGGAAAGGAAACGTTAAAGTTAAGTATACCTTAGTTTAACCAGACCACTGAGCTGATTAACAGCTCTCCTAGAGAGCTGAAGGATTTAGATTTATTTTACGTGGCTAAGAACCAATTGGTTACCTAGCAACGGGACCTACAGCTTATTGTGGAATCCGAACCACATTATAGCGAGAAATGAATTTCTATTACCATAAACAAATTCCTCTAATTCTTCATTGGCCGGTCAGAGAATCGAACGCGGGGCCAGCAGAGTGCTAGCTGAGAACGGTACCTACCCGTCCAATGAGGAACTAGGGAAGGAAAGGAAAAGGGTGGAAAGGTTATAGGGCAGAGATCAGCACTGGCAGATGGCATTTTTGTTCAAAAATATAATAGAAGAGGTAAGCTTGCCCCCAGCTTCACTCACAAGTAGGCACAGTTGACCGTTGCATTTTGTTAATTCCTTAATCATCTCGTATTAATGAACACAAAATGCCTTAACATAAGGAAGCATAAATTTTCTGTTTTTAGTCGCATTTGTGCACCTTAGCCCTTCAACCGTCCTTAGACATTTAAGACACCAGAAAAGTACTGACAATCAAATTTTGTCAATACAGTTTTGTTGGAGCTCACAGACTAGTTAATTACTGCAATCAACTCAACTGCTGAAACCATTAGTCGTTGAAATGGCTCATGGCAGTTGCCACGTCTTCCTGTCTGACTTTTTAATTATCGAATTCAACGAATTAGCTGGTAGGGGGTAGTTTAGGAAAACAATCTTCAATAACTCAGAAAAAACGTTAATTATTGTGCTAAATATTTCAATCTTTTCGTCTTTTTTACTCTGCAAAGGTTTATATTTAAGTATGAATGAGCTTGTTCTTATGTGTATATGTGATAATGATTCATTGCAACTTTCACTAAATTTCACTAAATATCGTCTAAGTTTAGAAGAAGAGGATGTTGGTATGTTGATTTATATTATATATATATATATATATATATATATATATATATACACACACACACACACACACACACACACACGCATGGATGTGTGTGTGTTCCAGCATAAATCTGAAACACATCGAGCAATTTCAACCAAACTTGGTATACATTATGACTTACTATCTGGAAAGGAATACTATGGGGGTAAGCCACCACTAGCACCAAAGTGGGTGGGGGTGGGAAGGGGGGTGACATGAAAAAATAACCAAAAACTACAGATGATAGTGTCCAAACAACAGTTTTCGAGGTCACCGACATGAATGGTGACAACTCCCGATGTCCCTTAAGTCCAAGTTCAGCCCCGATAGGAAGGGGGGGGGGGTGTGGCTGGTGAGGAGGTGAAAAATAAAATGTCAAAAACGACAGATATTAGTGTCTAATCCATAGTGTTTGGGGTTGCTGAGATGAATAGTAACATTCCCGATGCCTGATAGGAATAGGGGGTGAGAAGGGGTGAGATATAAAATGTCAAAAATGTTGGTCTATGTAAATGAAGCAAATATCTTAACAGGAGAGAGAGAGCAGAGAGAGAATTTATCAGTTTTCATTAAGTTTCCCGGGCTGGTCAGCTAGTATACATGTGTGTGTGTGTGTGTGTGTGTGTATATATATATATATATATATATATACATATATATATATATACATATATATATATATATATATATATATACACGCACATATAATGTCACCTATGTGATTCTCCCGCTTAGAGGGGAATTTTCACGAGTAAATAACAATTCGATACACTCCATTAACTGCGAAGTATATATTTACTCTACGGTGTGGTAGGGAATGAGAAATTCAAATTCACCATAAGCTTTTTCGTTCAGAAGGGGTGGAAGTTAGTCTCCTAGTTTTACTTAATATCGAGTCCACTATACTTTTGGGAGTAACTTATGCCCAAGGACACCATTCACTGCTTCTTGATAGCCAAATGGTCAAAGTCGACTGATTACTATTGTATCTAATCATGGGCGGGGAGGATACACTTTTAGGTTATAACTCCATTCCTGCGTATACTGGATTCGACATTTGATACTTGTGATTTAAGAGTTTGTGAATATGAGGAGTCACAAGTGTATAAGCAATATACAGTAAGTGAAGAGTTGCTGTCGGCTTTACTGTACATAAGCCTGCAGAGTTGATAGCGACTTACATCGCTTTTGATAGCCGTGTGGTCAAAGTCTCTGTCTTTCACTGCATTTAAACCGAAGACCCAGGTTCGAATCCTGGCAGGGGAGAAAAACGCCTGTCAGCTATAATTTCGCAGAATAAGTTTTTCCCACGGTATAAAATTCATTGTCTGCATTCTCTGTTTTTGGTACTGATGAAGAATTTTGTGGTACCTGTCTCGTGTGTCATCTTGGCCGGTAATTTACAATTAGATAAATCATATCTGAGTCATATGATCCTTTGGGCAACCTTATGCTGGGTTGGAAGCGTTGAAGTCAAATTTGCCATTATCGATTTCTTCCCGTCCACCACAGTTTTAACCGCAGCAGTATTAAATATAGTTTATTTGATTGATATACAAAATAATTCACCCGCAATTGGATGTTGTATAAAAAATTAAAACCCATTATCTGGAAGCTAGAAGAACGGTTTTCTCTAACAAAATACGGAATTTTTCAGTGTTCTTACATAATTTTTGAAGTCATCTGTTCTCAGTATTTTGAAAGATTTCAGATTTTACTGTTCTTATTTTAGTGAATCACCGTTTGACTATATGTGCATCTGATGAACAGCTACTAAGCAAAACAACACTAATAAAAAACCTAACTAGAAAATGGCGTGAATATATTACTTCATGGTTTGAAAGCTGCCACGTAGCTAAATAAAACGAGGGGTTTTAAATTTCCTTACAGAACAATACAATTTTGTGATGGACCAAATTTTCTCTACTATGCCTATTTTCTCTTAAACCAACTTAGATATCAAGGTTCGCAATCAAATTTCAAGTGACCTCCCAATAATGGCGTAGAACTCTGGAAACCACATGTATATGGCTTACCGTATACTGTTAACTATAGAATCCATGCCTTCTGTGAAATAAATTTGGACTATTTACACTGCTTCAACATTATGGAAACTTGATACTGGTCAAACTGCACGCTACTGCCTCACCAAGCGCAAGATATAAGACACGCAAAACTGATTTCTAGCAACGAGATTAACGGTTATTTGATTTGCGCCTTCTTCAAGCTTCAAAAGCGTTCGGTGATTTTATAAAAGAGCCTGGTGTCTAATAAGTCTATACGTATACGAAGAAAGCTAATTTAAAGATAATTCGGCCTACATTCTTGCTAAGAAAAAGTTTTCACATACAAGAACTTCCTGCACTCACCATGAGCTCCAGAACCTGGGGCGACTGGCTTCCGCACTCATGCTCCACGGCCGCCAGGTCAATGTTGTTTCTGAAGATGGTGGCTCTCACTACCAGAGACGGGGACGGTTCCAGGATGTTCACCACTAACCGGTACACCTGTCCGGCCCTAACGAGTCGCGGGGCTACCACCAGATACGTTCTGGAAGAGAAAACAAATGCCTCGTTCACATCTGGAAAAAAAGGTTCTTGTACGACGGAAAAGAGTGCAATATTTAGTAGGACAACTATGAATTGATGTCCGAATTATTAGAGGAAACAAGGAGCGATTGTTGTAAGGCTACAATTATAAAGCTGCACATAAAATAAGAAGCTAATTTACAATTATTACTGACAGCATCAGAGAGAGAGAAGAATCAGGGCTAAATTAAATCCATTGACAGAAATCAATTTGAACTTTTCAACACCAGCTTAGGTCACGAACACTTATAGAGAAAAAGTAATTGAAAAACTGGACCGGGAAGTTTTAGGGTTAATTTTAACTCCGACACGAAGGGTTCTAAAACGAAGGACAATGAATCTGCATTTTTAGGAAATTATTGAAACTAATGTACGCAATTTGTTTGTATATTCACTACGCCAAGGTACCTTTGCTCTCATACAATCATTAACTCTTCACACATACCTTTATTTTCAAAGGTTTATGCATTTTTTCTTCATATTTATTAAATTTTTTGTATATATGAATGGTATAACTGCCAATGCAATATGATAAAATAGGAGGAATTACACGCTAACTTGGCTTCCTTGGAAAATACCCCAAATATAACGTGCGCTTGTTTGTGCGTGCGTGTGTATCTATCAAACTCCAATATTTGCACAAAGTCTTCAAAACAAGACTTCTATTTTACGTCAAGAGGGCCAACAACTCCTAAACCAACAAAGGACCCAGAGAGAGCCAGCGGGGGATGTGGAGCTGACGGGAAAGGTCAAGTGAATGAATAAGAGCAAGCTGTCTACAGGATAAACCCCTTCCTTGTAATTATAAAGAAACATTATTTGAGTCATGAAAGGGCTTCACATGAGAATCTCCTTTAGATTAAGATAGGAAATATGGGCCATGTAAAATAACGACAAATCATAGCAGGTAACAAAAACTGCTGCTACTTATGATGACAGGACTCGAAACAGCAACAACAATATCCGTGACAATAAAGGTAATCCCAACAAAAGCAATATCGTAAAAAATGCTGGAGCTAACTCTGAACTGACTCAATTCAGCATCTTAACGCCTGCTATCATCTCCTGATATTAGAGAAGATTGCAACCTGACAGCAGCTGCAACCAAGATAAGCTTAGCTGTTCTTGCAGTGGTGATGAAGTAGCAATGATCGCCGACATGAGGCCAAATCTTTCATGCAACTGCTGGGACTCCAGCTGCTCCAAATTACAGTGGGGGAAAAAAATTCCAAGCCGCCATTGTTATGGATGTGGGTGGAAAGCCGTTGATTCAAGCAAACGATCTGGCTCTGATATTTGCCAAGGGGATTTGTACTTTTATCAGTATCAGAATCCGACAAAATAATAAGCGGTAAATGGCGGGCATAAGTGTACTTGCTAACATTATTTGTAACAGTTAATCTGTTCGCTTTGTTTGCAAAGTAAGATTACTGATTTTAATAGTTAGCGGTAAAATGCAACTGTTCAGTCAGGCTGAAGAAGAAATCATTCTTGACAGTAGTAGTTATTATTATTATTATTATTATTATTATTGTGTTATTATTATTATTATTATTATTATTATTATTATTATTATTATTATTATTAAAGTAGTTTAACCAGACCACTGAGCTGACTTTCAGCTCTCATGAAATAAAGGTAGAAGATGTTGTGTTGAGCAGTGCCATTTGCAGCCACACTGGATGACACAAAAACTGTAGCCTATGTTAATATAACAGCTGAAATAGGAAATAAACGCTTCTAGCAACGAGTCTGTCAATGATTCTAAATTTCGCAAAGTAAACAGGGGCTTCATCAGTCATGAAGTACTGACGGATATCACAGCAAATAAAGCAACACTCAGAGCAAAGTCGTGCCATTTCATAACAAGAGCAGTTCACAAAGCCTCGACAAAAATACAAATGGCGAAAACTTCTAACTACCGAAGTAACCACAGTGGGTAATAATACCAGTGAGAGATATCAATAGCATTTTAGTAAATGACCGGAACTAAATAACATTATAAGAAAGTACATAGTAAAATGAATCGGAAATGCAAAATGGATGATAAATAAAGCCATGAAAAAAGTGACAAAACTATTTTATGTCTGGAAGTATTGTTCCCAATACTAAGAAATGTTAATATCTTACATTCCCGCTGGAAATTATAATTATATTATTAGGTACTCACAAAATAACCAAAAAGTCATGCCAGAGCAACATAACTCTTGAACAATCTCTCATCTAAACTGCAACTATTATAGTACACGAAGCATTTCAGTCTCATATAATCTTAAGAAATTACAACGTTGCTACAAGGTTGAAGATCTTTCCACCATTGCTTTAATTTTTATGACGTCTGTTGCTGTTTGCTATTATCATTCTAGTTACAATTTCTCTTTCATCCACACTTGGACATCATACTCTGTCAATGGTCTTTCAAGGTTTCTAGTAACATGTGATCTAACAGTCTATACTATAATTTTGCGTTTATTAGTCCATTCCTCGAAAGATCAAGAAAAGCAAATACACACAAAATAACATAACAGATGCACAACAACAATGAATAGCGCATTACTGTGCCTAATGCCACAGTTGGCCTCCAATACAAGCATGTAACTAAGAGACTGGTAAGCACTGGTATTAATAACTTGGTGTTTGCTCCTCTTCCCGTTTTAATCTAGTCAGAAGAGAGAAATATTCATCGAAACCGTATGTTGTGTGAGTTTTGGGTTTCAATAGTAATTATTTTGCGATACAAGAAGGCAAAAAAAAAAAAGAGCTAAATGTGAGAATAATAGCCAGAAATGAACAAAATCAACAAAAATATACATATCAGCGAAGACATGAATGTAATTAATAATATTATAAAAAAAAATAAATAAAACATATCTGAAAAATATCGAGATACCGAAAAGAAAATCTTTAGAAGCAGCATGCAATTCAAAATGTTATTTTCCCCTAACCTCAACACGCTCATTTGTTCTATAAATAGAACTCCATTCCGTTCCATTCACTTTGGAGCAAAGTAACATGTTTCCAATAGCGGCTGAGATGGCCACAATTCAACATGGCTTCCAATCCATGGTGGCCTGGCCACAAATTATAGACTTCCAAAACTGAATCACGTAAGACCATCCCTCCTCCTCGTGCCCTCACCCCCTCCCTCCCAACAAATCTTCTTTACCAGGCAGAAACGGTCATTTCTGTTTCTCAAACAACCTCATTCCTTCCTGGATATCGTGACCTTTAAAAGATGCAAATTACATTTCTCACCACAAATTAACTTTTTTAAAAAAAGTTGAACTCAAACTGAATGTCAAAATAACATCAATATTTTAATTTAAACCCGTATGTTACTCTATTAAAATGAACCTAAATCATATTTTATTCGACTTAAAAAAAAAAAAGGTAACCCTCCACGAAGGGGAAGATTAAGGTTAATTTAGATGCATCTCTGCTAACATCTCCCACCGACCTCCGTCCTCACCTTTGACTGTAATGAAATGGTCGCAAATCTTCGTCCCATTGAGGGAATGATGAGATGTCAGCCGCACGGGGAGAGGACGTCGCGCGAATCTGTGGTCGATCCAGACTTTCGGCAAATGGACTTTAGGGATCATCCAAGTTATAAGACATCTATTTTCTACCTGTATGTATGTACACTATGTATGTATGTATGTAAGTGTATATATATATGTATATATATGTTTCTATCTATATATACAGTATATATATATATGTATACATATACTGTATATATATTAACTTTATCACATACACAATTGCTCCGTGCATTAGTAGAATTACTAACAGGACTTCATTCAAACTGGATGGTATCTAGTGGAGATATTTATTCAGAAAAAGTAACTTTTTCTGAATAAATATCTCCACTTATATAAATAATATACATTTACATACACACACTCACACACACACACACACATATATATATATATATATTGGCTTCCAAAATACGTAGATGGGATTTTATTTAAGGATGAAATGGCAGCCCTTTACTTTTGTTCCTCCTTATGTAACTTATGTGACAGCATCTGGAATCCACTGTCAGTCACCCACCCAAGTACTGACCAACACCAACGGTGATCAGTGTACGTATTACTCTATAGTTCAACATAATCGTAACAGTCCCCGCCACCTTCTCACAATAACTTTTAATTTAAAGAAAAATCCCTGAGCAAAACCTCCCACGGCAGCAGTCGCTCCACGCACCCGCGAAAGTGTCTGTCTCCCCGACCGAAGCATACAGTAACTCCTCCTTGTGGCTTTTCACCTTTACTTCCTACGCGCTTTGGCACATCGTGGGTGCTCAGGCTCCTCCATTAACTCTGTGCCATTACGTCAAATATTTCATTAACGCACCTAAATCGTACACTTCTTTCATATGTAACACAACGTTTCATTTAAAATTCTTCCTTTTCGTTTTGAGAAATTTAAAAATAGGAAAAGAGATACACAATCAACATTCTGGTTTATTTGGTGAATATTACACCAATCACAGCGGCGCTCTTTTATCTAGACACCAAAAGAGGCGATTAAAGTGATTTTCGTTTTCCTTACAAAAGAGGTTCCTGTACCATTCAGTGGGCATTTCTTCCACAAGGGGATCCACCGCCCTAGTCTGGGACATGACACATTACTATCCTACTTGGACTGACTACATGAGCGCACAAACACACACACAAACACGCACAAATATATATGTGTATGTGTGTATATATAAATATATATATATATATATTATATATATATATATATATATATATATATATATATAATAAAACTCCATATATATATACATAAACTTATGTGCGTAATATATTATGTAATAGGAAATTCCATTATTTCAAACCTACAAATAAAATCCTTTCGCCGGTAATGAAATTTCCGTTCAGACACAAGAGAAAATTTCTGATGGTGCTGTAAAATGCGGTACAGTCTATTGCATGATTTTACAATACGTTGCATGATTTGTAATGAATGTCTTACCAGTGAGGAAAAGTTTTAATTTATCCTTTATTACACAGCAATGAGTACGGTCTCCGGGAATGTTCTAGCATTCTTGGGTGACGGCGTCATCAACAAAATTATCTGGGTAATCATCCGCACGCGAGCACGCACACACATTTATTTGCAAGTCATACATGCTTACACACAAACATATAATACACACATATTTATATATAAAGTATATTGCTCAAATAATTTTGTTGATGATGCTGTCATACAAGAATGCTACAACATTCCCGGAGACTGTACTCATTGCTGTGTAATTCATGATAAATTAATCATACTTTTCGTTGGCAAGTCATTCATTACTATGTAAAATCATGCAATGGACTGTACTGCATTTTACAGTACCAATATAAGATTTTCTCTTGTCTCATCAGAACTTAAAATTTCATTACATAGAAAGTTTTTATATTCAGGTTTGAAATAATGGAGCTTCCTATCTATCTATCTATCTATCTATCTATCTATCTATCTATATATATATATATATATATATATATATATATATATATATAAATATATTATCGCGATCTGCATACCAAAGACACTGGGTAACAGGACCAAACAAAAGTTACTCAGGTTCGAAACACCCGTACAGTAACCTTCAGTGCACTCTTAATTAGTCCTAATTATAGACAAGTACAAGATATAAGCTCTTGAGCGAACTGAGGACTAAATAAACTTCAGAGTTTAAACTGTGATACGTTTATTATGGTGGTAGTCTAACATCGGGAGATACGAACCTGTAAGATGAACACTGATAAAATAAATTTTGTACAATAAAGGGAACCTGTTAACTGAAATAACTGACTAGGCAGCTTAAACACACAAATACATACATAGTATCTTACATTTATATAAGTCTCTGAGAGGGCATCATAGAATGAATGTGGAGTGCTGGCAGTATTCAATGCGAGCGGGTGTTGTCAAAAGGTGTGAGATGCAGGACCATGGGCGTAAAATGTTGGAAGACTCCACGGAAGACATGAAGGAATACTTGGCAGTTCTTAGGATTGTACAAAAGTTCATACAAAAACCGTGGCAATGTTAATAGGTATACTCCTCCCAGATTACTCTCAGTACCAGGAACTAACAGCAAATTTGGTGAATACAGCAAGTCCAATACGTAATAACGATGAGAGATCTGGTCGCTACCTTGGCTGTGACGACTAACTAACTGACATTTTTTCGTCTTCGACACCCGGTCTCAGCCAAGCTCGGGAAGAAAACATATTTGTGTTAAGTGCTGCCGCTGCCGGCAAATCATTTAACTAAGATTTCCCTCGTTTGGAAAGTTACCTTACTACTCAACTTGCAAGTCCCTTCTTCATGCATAATAATTAATTTAATTTACTTACATATTATGTACAATATATATATATATATATATATATATATATGTATATATATATATATATATATATATATATATATTGCTAGAAGTATCACTACTTCACAGCCTTCTATGCTACCTTTTAGGAAGCACGCAGAAAGCAGAGATTACCTTAAGATGCTCCCTGTTATTTAAATCTGACAACTGATTTGTAGGGTCTCAGTGCTCTCACTCATTAAGCCTTTTCAGAGTGTCTACCTTAATCTGTTGTATCACTCTGCTGGCCAAAAAACTATTCTTTCCAGGCAGATTCCTTGCTTCCCGGTGACCAAGTGAACTGCCTGCAGCGGAAACTAATGGGAATCACCCTCAAAGAAGCAGTACACCCGAACTGCCCAGGGCAGCAAACACTGGCAGGACACAGAGGTAATTTAAGGCTGAACTGGGGTCAACAAGGACAGAAGCAGACAGACCACTGACCCAGTGACACACTGTTGTGTGATACCTTGTCACCGAGCAACCGCTCCTTCTTCTTTGTCTGGTCGACAACCTGCCATACACAGTACTACCTCAAAGTGCCATGTGAAGAAATCCCACTCGTCTGAGAATCCATTGACTCTGCAACCACGGATCTTCGCTTAAGGAGTTAAGGTACTATGTGGTTGGGGAGTGTTCGGTCATTTATCTTACATTCTTATCTCATTCTGTTTCCTTTTCCCCTTGCAATATACTTAGACCCAGAACCATTGTCAGTAATCAGTTATCAGTGTTAAAAATTAACTTACCTGATCATATTTGACATCAGTTCCTTAAGTCTTCAGCATCCCCTTTGTAAAGAGTAGTTGTGCTTTGGCTTACTAAGTTATCGTGTTCCTTTCTCTATACATTGCAGAAAGGATGAGTGTACCGCTGTCGAACCATCTGCCTCCACTGTGCCCCTATGTCCATCAATCAAGCTATTCATGCAATGTTATTTATCATATCTGAATCTTTACTGACTGGTACTCGTAATCTTTTCAACTGTAAGATTTAGCTTGAAAGGTGCCAAGAGCCCAGCATATATGGATCTTTATAATTAATTCTTCTGAGTAATATAAATACATTTAATTAATTTAGACCCAGAATTTCTCTCCTGAGTCCTTCCATTACTTACAATATAATTCTACTTAAATTCATTCTTGTACGGTGTGTTGGTCACCAGTCAGATATGTCACTGCCAAAGTGGCATTAGATCCTTCTTACTCGTATCAATATATATATATATATATATATATATATACCCACACTCACTGGGCATTAAACTCCTTAAGGGCAGGTAGGAAGGAAAATAGAGTATAATATACCGAAAAGACACAAATAAATGCTAGCATACACATGCATTCGAGCCACACGAAGGGTATCAAGATGGGGATGATGACAGGGTTAATTATTAGGGCCTACAAGGTTTGCAGCCCTCCTTATGTAGAACAGGAACTTAAGTATCTATTTGCTTGTTTTTTTTCTTTTATAAAACTGGGATACTCGACTCACTGGTAGGGGAAGGCTTTAAACAAAGAAACGAAAAATCTTAGAATAGTAAGGAATTATAAAAACAACATTAGGAATAAAGGCAACTAGAAATAAGATACCAACAAAAGGGGAGAAGAGGAGCGGGGCCTACTTAGCAACCTGTGAAAATTGTGACACAGTATATTTTGGTCAGAGCTGCAAACCATGCAAGGAGAGAGCAATCCAGCAAAAGCAGAACATTCGCGACCACAACCAAGCCTCGGCACTGGCCAAACACTGCTGGAATCATGACCACAAGATCAGCTGGGAAAAAACCGATTTATTTACAACAATAAGAGTTAAATATTGAGGGTAATCGTAAAGAATGGCCTCATCAACCAATGAAAAGCTGAAAGAAGGCAACCTAAGTAATAATTTTCAGGACAAGATCGCTTCTGAAATTCTATACCAGAGTTTTACGAACAATATAAACAAAAAGTTGGACAGTAAGGGGATAATCCCGAACACTGAAGGATTAAGCATACGCCCAAGAAGACCAATAAGATTGCGGGGAAGGGCAGGAGGAGCTGAAGATCAATGGGCAATTCATCACAGGAATTAGAAAAGTAAAGTCCACAGATGTTGGGAGGAGCGCATATATACCCAAGTGTAGCTATCATCGCCTCAGTGCATCGGTATCTGATGAAGAAGACTGTAGTATGTCTTCGAAAGCTAGTACTTGGTAGGGTGTTGCTAATCAAGGAACTTGGAATCTAAACCATCCTATTTCATTCAAGCCGAACACGAGTAGTAGGAATATATATATATATATATATATATATATATATATATATATATTGTTACAAACATCAGTTAACATTTGCATTTTTACCTTTTTGTCTTGATAAGTTTTTTAAAATTTGTGCAGGGTAATTTTGAGCGAAAAGAAATACAGATTGTTTTTCAAAATTCCTTTGTCATTCCTCACATAGTTTTCCCTTGAACAACAACAGCCAGGTGACTAATGAGAAAACAATTTCATGACCTTACCTTACCTTACCTTAGTCATTAACACCCTTTTGCCTGACCACAATATTCCGCTCAAGGGGAAAATCGGTAGCCTGTTGCAGATTTACGCTGGCCCTTTGGGACCTATGCATTATCAGAAGTCCCCAGCCAATTTCCTTCACGAGAGTTCTCTTAAGATCCTTCCCTCCATTCCTCTACCTGTCGTGCCATTAAGCGTCAATGTCTTGACTGGTTGCACACCTGCACCCCGCTTACTCATCCTCACTCCCTTGCTCTAATGTATCTGCATTGTCCTCAACCCTTCCTTGAACGTTTGTTTCATCGGCCGACCTCTCAATGACCTTTCAGGTACCTGACCAGATTAGCACCGTGACCCGAGATGAGAACAACAGCTGCCCCAATTAAGAGGGGCCTGTCACAACATGCCCCACCCCCCAATGATGAAGTGGTATAAAACCAGCCTGTGACAGACTCCTGGGTCAGTCAGTTCAGTAACTCAGTCAAAGCAGAGCAGTCAACATGACTCTGTAGCTGTTCAGTAATTCAGATTAATGAACTGTACAGTTCTGTCACCTTGCCCCCATCATAGCGAGCATGACACCCTTCTGCCAGAAGTCTAACCTTATCAGGACCATGCCCAAACTCTCCCTGGATTTCGCCCTAATGCTGTCACTCTGAAGGTGGTGGTCTCTGCCGCCTCCCAACTAAGCACTGATGCCCTTGCAGACCGAGTGCCCTTTGAGTCCAGTTATTTCCCCTGGTGGGGAATAGTACGCAATGCAACTCCCATTGATGCCCTTCTGCGGGAACATGGCTCTGATGTCCTTCAAGTTTCATCCACGGACTAAAGGTAATGTGATTGGAAGTTGTTAGATTGGTCTCACCATTTTATCTTTGACTGATTTCCTTCGGTCTGTTGTCCCAGTTTCATGTCCAATTTTCATTTTCTCCTTAAGAAACTCAAGTGATATGCTAGCTTCCTATTGTGAATCACTTTGCATTGGAATACTAGCCTAACATAAGATAAGTACCTATTCTCAGTTGTTAAACTCAGTGAACCCAGTGTTTCTATTTTGCTTACGTATTCCAAACAACGTGTCATTGCATCCTCTATTGTGTATTACAATATACCTGCTTTTGCAGATCCATGTATCGAGTGCTTGTTATGTGATAATTCCTGTATCAATGGTGCCATTTCCCTGCAAACCTATAGATGCCATACCAGATCAAGATTTATTTGGAACCAGTGCAATCCAAACCTCGTCTAATATTCTTCATACCATATGTTCTAAGGATCCTTCCCCATAATTACACTTATATTAGCCTAACGAAGGCATAGTGTTTTAGCTTGCATTTAGTTTTCTGTGGCACTTAGTTTGATGATTGTGATTGTCTAACATATTTTGTCCGTGCCACAGGGCTCTATCGCTAGCCCTTGTAAATATTTACATCTTCTGATTTCTCTAGTGAATTATACTTTTGAGTGGACATCCAAGCTTACCTTAATCCTTGACTTTGTGGTATTTCAAGTATAGTCACTATTACACACTTTTCTGTTCACCGGAGCCTAGACCCTCTTTGAAAGTCAGTACTGCAATTGTCCTGATTATTCTTAGAGGCATCCCTTAACCACCACGGCTATGCAAACGTGACAATATATACACACATATATATATATATATTATATATATATATATATATATATATATATATATATATGGGTGTGTGTGTGTATCACTACGTCTTTTTCGTTGTGAGGAGGCAGCACCTGAGGAGTTACTTTCCTGTGTCCAGCAATTATTTATCGGGTGAAGGTGACCTTCCCACATTACTTTTTTAGCTGACAGGGTCTGTCTTTCCGTAGTGTTAATCTACCCGAGTAGAGGTATGCTAGAGATTAAAATTGGGCGTTGAACTGAACAGCTTGAAAGAAAACTCTTTGTCCTGGTAAGGTATTTTTTATACAATAAACAGGGTCAACATTTAATGTTTATATATTATATACCATTTTTATATATAATAGTGAAGCCCTGCTAGTAATGAAGACCGGCAAGAAAGGATTGGCTTTCCGCATGACCTTCGAGGAAAACACGAAGGTATTTAAAATCATTATTATGATAGTTAGTGTTCCTCACGACCCCTACTAAACAACCTCTCTCAGTGTAAGGCCACACCGGACGCGGCAAGCGTTGAGGACTTGGGCGGGAGAGCAGCGTCAAGGCGACACATGGCCACACCATGAACGCCACCCTCCCTCCCACGCATCACTCTCAGCAGTCGAAGCTATCCTGTGCAAGCATGTCATTATCGCGTTTGGGTAGGAAATTGCTTTTAATCGGAAACCTAAGTGCTAAACTTGACGATAGACTATAATGAAGAGTGTGGATTCGCGATTTCAATAAACAGAGAAAGAAAATAAATGAATTTGATATTGCCCATCTCGTTTATACGAAGACAAATTTTATGAATATTTACGTATGACCCAACGATCTCTTGAATTCTTTGCTTGCAGTACTATAAGTCAGGCTCACAAAACAAACGACGAACTATAGGCAACCCATCTCTCCCGAAGGCCGGCTACTAAACAGTGCTTTAAACATCAGGGAAGCCTTCTCGAATTATTTCACTGGAGTTGGAAGAGTTCCATGGCAAAATGATTTAGCCTTACCAGGCAATATAATTGCGGCAAATATGACTTAAAGTTCATAAAAATTCATTGTCCCTTATACTTTCAGAATTAACTAGTATTTGCATGACATATACTGTTAAAACATATGAAAGATTTTCATTTGAAATATCCTACTTCATCTTCTAGATTTTGTCTGGTTATATCTCCAGCTTCATGCATGGAAAAAATCCCCTCTCTCTCTCTCTCTCTCTCTCTCTCTCTATATATATATATATATATATATATGAGCCTATATATAATACTACCTAGAAATTATATATATATATATATATATATATATCATGTACACACACACACGAAAAAGGCACACACACCATTAACTTATTATCAGTAAGCAGTTGATTGCTTATATCTTCCCAATGCTTTTTTAACACAATGTTATTTTTGTGGAGTGGATCGCGGGGATTCCACAATGCTTTCCTCGAAACCCATCCCAAATATTCTTCTGTGTATACATTATGCCCAATCACGATCGACTGAATACGTGATACTTCAGCAACTGATGGTAAATGGTGTGTCTTGGCGAACGCCGGAAAACGCCGCAGTATTTTAAAACATGTTACATCGCTTGGCGGTAACTGCAGAGGGTCGAGTCTTCCCGCTGGCCCGGTGTGGCCACTCACTTAACAAACGGCCGCGGGAACCTCTTCCCTGCAACCTCCACGCTCGCCGCGTCTGGTGTGGCCTCACCCTTAGGAAAGTCAGCCACCCCAACTTGATTATGGTCCCTGGTAATGAGGAATAGTATTATCTCAATATAATAATAATAACAGGAGACCCAGGGTAGAAGATATGAAATGAAGTTTATATATTTAACCACCAAAATGATCCAGTTAGCTAAGATTCGACTGCCCTATAGTCAGGGAGGCTGCCTCAGTTTCCCTGGAATATCCGGTAGTAAACGCACATCCTTAATTTATATAATGCCTTCTTAGTATAGACATAAAATAGAAAAAGGCAGTGTGTTACTCAGCAAAGGTGAATTAATTACTGAATCCTATAAAACCAAAGATTATGGTACAAAATCTATGATACTACATTGCCACGCTTAACAAGCATACCTTTGAATGACGTGAACTGGTGATACCAATTCGGTGGCCATAAAAATCGAATCTTTCTTGATACGCACCAAAAACCATCATTTGCTGGTTACTAAATGAATGCATTATTAAAATTCATCCAAATCAGTTACCTGTTCATTTTTAAGATACCGTCATACAATGAGGAGAGAGAGAGAGAGAGAGAGAGAATGTCTCGTCAAGCAGTTCCCTGACTTGGCTTTCATGCAAATAACAGCGCATATTTTAAATTAATAATCTATATTTTCATTCGTGTGCGACAAGAAAACTGGCCCTTATAAACTCTAAGTAATAATATTAGCTGACGGTACTACGAACATAAATAAAATCAATCACAATGTAAGTAATGCTGCCACAGCTTTAAAGAATACCTATAGTGCCTCCCTAAAAAGGTTATGGCTTTTACTACAATGAAGGAATCTTATTATTCCCGGGAAGGCTCTCATCTTGGAACGTATTCCACAATGAATAATGGTGCCACCCAGTTCCGTGAGAATTCACTGGCGCAGACAAAACTTTCTCCTCCAGCCGCTTTCAAAGCAGACAGACATCAGTAACAGTATGTAGTGTTTGAATGCAATAATACCTTTCTATCAGCAAACTGAAGGAGGAATACTAAAGGTATAGTAAGTCTCGAACATTTCTAGGTAGAGGGCTGGCATCTTGCAATTTATCGGAAACTGCTTTAGATGTGACAACTAAGCGTGGATTTTGGAGAAAAGATAATAACAAGGAAAGTATTTGAATGAATAATGATGACTTTTGATGCTTTAGCGAGAGACGAAAAGTGTTTACAGTATTTGTATGATGCGTGTGGTGTAATTTATTACCCCTATTATGTGCAGGTGCTCAAAGATGTTTACCAACGTTTAGTGCATAATATTATAACATTGATGAATAACGTATTCAGAGATGATTCTTAATGCATACACGTGCAGTAATATGAATAAAAAAAGCATGTACATTTGACATTCAAAATTAAATATACATAGGACACACCTAGAATTCAAATTTAAAATCACTCAGAAGAACAAAAATATTGTTGGGGAACATCCTTTTACTTGCCCTCACTGCTTCAGATATTTGTATTATGAGCAGTTATCAGCGTAGTAACAACAAGAAAATTAGATGAAGAAGAAAAAGAAACAGCCAAGATCTTGCCTTTTGCTAAAAATGACCGTTACCAAGAAACTTCCTTCCTTTTTACCTTCATTAGTTCTATTTTTCTACAGGTAGACATGAAGACAATTACTATTGATCCTAATGTTAAGCTCTATTGTACTCACTTTGTGGAGGACTACTTATACATCCTATACAATAAATTAAAAAGGCATCTGTTATGACCAGACAACATTCCCCAAGTTTCTATTTGATAAAAGTACATTTTACAATTAAACAGTTATCAAAGATTTCTCATTTTCTTCAGTATATTTTAGTTATAACACCACTTTGCAAATTTTTCGTATTAATATACAAATGCTAACTTTATTACCATCTTCCACTTGCCTCTATTTTTGGAAGAAAGTGGTAATTCTTGAATATTTTTCATTTCATTTGAGGTGGAATGAATAAATTAGACAATATATTGATAATCGACAGGTATATATAAAACCTGACCAAATCTTTACGTTAAAGAGAGTTGGAATGCCAAAGCATAAATAACCCAGGAATTAACAAATAAAGTAAAAATGCTTATTGGATAGAAAGAGATCTAAGGACCTTCACTCAATCTCGATCAGAGACAATTTCTTCTTTGGATTTAAATACAAATTTTTGACTTTGACTCTTGAGCTGAACAATCAAAATGTGTATGTAATTTTTTCCCCAAATATCAGGGTTGAACACGACTTCTGAAACTGCTGCTTCTGACTCAGTTTTATAAACTTAAGTTTTTGTTTCGATAATTTTCTCAACAAGTAGTTAGAAACAGTTCATATATTCAAGTGAAAATAAAATTTGAAAGATGAACTTTAATTAAAATAATGGTCACTTAAGTGCTTGATAATTATAAAAGTATGGATCATACTTATAAGCTTCCATACGACAAATGAAGATAATGAGCCTCCTCGATAAATGGACGAAAAAAAGTCTGTTTTGGAACCCTAAGGTTGAAGGTGGCCACCATCCTCAACGACTTGAGCAGAAATGCTTTCTAGATTCAACAGAGCATATCATTTTTTTAAATTGTTAAAACTGTGTAACATAAAATTTCCTGTTGTTGATTATACTTCTACTCCTGTACATGAGCATAAACATTTATTTCTAAAAAAACATTAAAAAGCAAAAACAAGCTAATATAAGTAGTCAGAAAAAATGAAGTTAAATTTCCTCCTGGGCACTCTGTAGGCTCATAAGGCAGGCACTGATCTGTTTCACGGATGGTGGTAAAAGGCACCATAATAGACACATATTTTGTCTAATTTTCATATTGTTAATTATACCTTTACATTTCACATATGTTTGGTGGTTTCACTGTTTCACAGCTACCTGCTTGCTGTGGTATCTTCAACACTGTTAAATGGTAAGAGTTATGGACTAACAATCTGGTCTGTTACATTCCAACAGTTTGATGGTCAAGGTCAGGGTCAAGATTTTAGATTGTTTAAATGCGTTATAACCTGCTATACATTTGAGGATTTTTTGTTTTTCGTGTCAGTTATAGCAGTAGTTCCCTAATAATGTAACTTGCAAATTTGACCATCAAGGTCAAAGTTACACTCTCAGATATATTCTCAATGTTATAGCACTTATGGAGCCGAAAAACAGTATGGGAAGCCCCTCATTCTATCACATGCTTTGAGGTTGAGGACTTTTGATAAACAACAAACTCTGAAAGTGACAAAACCTGTGCAAGCACACCTGAACGATTCAGTATATCCAGCTAATAATAATACATATCGTTCCTACCCTGAACTAATCAGTACTTGTCATTCAATTTCAATTCAAGAGGCTTTTTGCAGAATCTAGCAAGTCTATAAAAATACCAAAGCACTCAGTAGCATACTGTAAATTTTATGCTGCTGTCATGTATCTTCTTCAATGATGTACTTATATATTGAGATTCACTAAAATGACCAGATTACAAACCTGTGACAAATAAACTTGAACAATTTTTAAAAGCTCTATTGAAGTTTTTTATATATTATTATTTACAATATTTACTACTTGTATACTGTATATATGCAATGTAAATAAAATATATATATATATATATATATATATATATATATATATATATATATATATATATATATATATATATATATATATATATATATATATATATATGTATATATGTATATATATATATATATATATATATATATATATATATATATATATATATATATATATATATATATATATATATAATATAGGTGTTATAATATATAAAAACCATTCTACAAATATATGATATGTCTCTCTGAATTTTGATGTTTTTGCAATTCATCATTGTTGTGAGATATGATAATATGATCTTAAAATGTCTTTTTCTTACAGATAAATTGTGTATCATGTGATTCAGAATAAGTTTTGATATGTTTTTTTATTTGTTTAATATATTGTGCAGTATATTAAAATGAATACTGAGTGTTATGAAATCGAATTCATGTAACGTGCTGTGTAGAGAGAAAGGTTAGATTCTTATCAATTAACCGTTTCCTGTATACCATCTGTTTTGACCAAAGGGAAGTTGTATTCGAAAGGCCACTTCACTTATCTTGATGAGATGACAGTTATCGGCCAAATGCTTGTTACACATTTGTTCTGTGTGCCTATTCTGAAGTTATCAACTTTGTCTATACCTATTATGTTTCTATAATCTAGTAAAAAGGAAGATGAAGTGAGAGAGATGAAGTTGAAACTTTGACAGCCGACCCAGGTTGGTCCAAAACCACTTTCTGTTTACCCAGGTGTTTTGTGTGAGCGGATGATGTCCATCTTACAGATAAGAGCCCTGGCATGTTTCTTCTAGTGCCTTGAATACCTGTGCATTCAGTATTCTGTTTTTGCAGAATAATGTGTTCTGTGCATTCCTTATGTGTATTGTTTGAGTATTCTGGGAGGGCTTGAAGATAAAAAGTACTGAATGAAAAACAGTTAGTTCGGCAAAAAGGGTTGCTGGCATAAGATTCTCTCTCTCTCTCTCTCTCTCTCTCTCTCTCTCTCTCTCTCTCTCTCTCTCTCTCTCTCTGCTCATAATGGGGTGTAAATTTTGGTCATTCTCCCACTAATGTTAATAATTTTGTGAGTTACTGAAGGTGTTGGTATTTTACAAGCATTGTGAAAAGTGTATAATGGTGTACCATAAGGTAATATGATATTTACTGGTTTTTATATTATGTTAAGTGTTAAAGTGATTTTCTAGGTAAAGATGAATTATTATTTTGATAAGAGGTGGATAATATCTCTTATAGTGAGTTCTAATGTGTCTTGCTGCTAACTATATTTTACTAAGTGCATATAATTGTGACTTGGGAGTGTTGTCTTTGAGAAAGTCTTAGAAAGACGTGAGTTTAGCCTTTTTTCAAAAGTGAAGGTAATCTTTTGAAAGATTGATGTAATCTTTAAACATATTTTTGTCTTAGTGAAACTGCTGTTGATATATTTCCATTTTTGCATATTCCATTCTTATATGTCTGTGTTATCATATTACTCTAATTTTATAATTAGTGTTTTCCAAAGTTTTGTGTTAGTGACTACTTAGCATTTTGTTATTGTATACTTATTATTGAGATTTCAGTGAATACCTGTATTGACTCCATTTGTTGATGTTTTAGTGAACACTTGTGTTGGGTTTAATTAATCAGGTATATGTTTAAAACTTGAGTGAAAGTTAATAGTCTGAATTTTACTTAAGCAAATTGATTTCTTGATAAATTAAAGTTATGAGAATTAATCTTGACTAAGAAATACTTAATTCTTACATTGTTGTCAAATAGTAAATCTTTTGAGATTGTGAACTCTGCTATAACTTTTGAACTTAGAAATAAATTTGTCTGTTTAAGTTTTAGAAGCTCAGTGTTTTCATTTTGAATACCAGTGATCAGAGAAATTAATGAATGTGTACAAGGTAAGTGATATATCTGACTAGTTCCCCTTTATCAAAATGAAAATGAACCAGGGAAACCGTTATAGTGTTTGATGAAGTGATGCCCATTTTCCACAAGTCTGTTTATAGCTTATTAGTTATTTACCTCACATAACCTGAATAAAGTTAGATTGATTTTCCAAGTGATAAGCAAGTTTTATGGGATCACTGTACCTTTAGAGTATTCAGTCTTAATACTTTTGCTACGAGGTTTCAAGTGTCTGGCTGAAATGAGGTAACTTTTGATCTTATTATTTGTGTCATAACCAGGTACTTGATAACTTTCAGACAAATATATATATATATATATATATATATATATATATATATATATATATATATATATATATATATATATATATATATATATATATATATATATATATATATGTATATGTATGTATGTATGTATGCACATATATACAAACACACATATGTGTATATATATATATATATATATATATATATATATATATATATATATATATATATATATATATATATATATATATATATATATATATACATATACAATATATATATATATATATATATATATATATATATTTATATATATATATATATATATATATATATATATATATATATATATATATATGCATATGAAATTTTTTTCAACTGGATTTGGGTACAGGAAAATTCAGCCTAGCAACTGCTATCTTGTACTTTCATACCTTAATCTCTAAATCAACATTTTTCTCCTCATATATACTGCAAAGGATGGGGAGGGTAAGGAAATGGGAGGAGGGGAAGTGAAGGGATGGGGATGGAGAGGGGGTGTGAGGACTGGGGAGGGAAGGAGGCAGGGGACAGGAGGGGAAGGGTCAAGGGGAAGGAAATGGGAAGGGAATAAAAGGGGAGAGGGAGGGGATGGGATGGAGAGGAAGGAGGGAAGGGGTGGGGAAGGGGAGGAAGGAAGGGGAGGGGAGAGGGAGGAAGGGATGGGACAGGAGGGGACTGTGGATGTGATGGGGAAGGGGAGTTGATGTGGAAGGGGAGGGGAAGTTGGAGGGGATGTGGGAGGGGAGGGCAAAGGTAGGAGGAATGGGGAGGGAGACACATGCACACACAGAAAGGCAGCCAAGGAAAATAAGATATATATATGTATATATATATATATATATATATATATATATATATATATATATATATATATATTCATGATGTTGCCTTATAATACGTATATCCTCCTATAATTTTGACATATTTACTTTTTTTTATGTTTTATGTGTAGTGATAATGATTGTTAAAGTGTCATACTTAGTTTGGCATCAGATCTCAAAAGAACTAATGATTAAATAACTTAATAGCATAATTTAAAATTGATAATACAATTTTAATAGTAACATAGTTTAGAACGAATAATATCTTTCTTGATAAAAGCGTAGTATATGAACATGTGTGTGTGTCCAGCAAGGACTTGTTTCATTTCAACTGTCATCAGTTGAGATGAGAGAGAACGCTTTGTTTCGAGTTAATGTGATGACAGGTTTGGATAACAAATGCCGATTCGTCCCATACGAGCTCAAGACGAGTGATTTCACGTTGTTACTTGTTCGAGTCACGTATGCCACTTTGAGAAAAAGAATACATGTCCTGATCAGTTACACCATGTTTTGTAAGATTGCATTCAAAACGTTTTGCTGGGATGACGTAACTTTCCTTCTAGAAGTTTCTCCATGGTATCTCGCATCCAAAATGCTTTAATGACATCATGTATTTGTTTCATGTGTTACTGGAATTCTAAAATCTGTTTCTTTCTGATTTCTGAGACCAGATAGTTTGGTTCCCTCTCTCTCTCTCTCTCTCTCTCTCGTTCTTAAAAAGAGATTACTTTTAACATAGGGTTTTGTGGCCATGTATTAGCATTAACTTTTGAGATCTGAATTTAGTAGAGTTATTTAATTTGTAACGGCGCCCGGTAAAAAAGTGTGTTTTGCGGTAACACAGCTGCAGCAAGTGATTTACAGAGGTTTTCACAAATTTGTGTAAGGTAACGTGAATTTTACTTATTAATACCATGGTATGATAAGTTAGGAAATTTTGACCGAGTGAAATCCCTATTGATATATCTTATGTGTATTTTTTGTGTGTATTTCTACTTGCAATCTCTTCATATTTACACATTTTTTATGTTGTGATGTAACATTTATTTACGTAGCACTTTAAATATTTCTTGGTAATTTAACATTGCATAATTGATTTAATATTTCATTTAATAAGATTTTCTTCTTGAATCTTGAGTAATTCTTGATAGTTAAAATTTTGCTTGATTGATTTAAATTTCTGATAAAGTTTTTGTGAATTAGTTTTGTTTCATAATTTAGTTCAAGAATTAATTAAGTGGCGTGTTATTTTCAAGTAATAATAAATTTTTCAGATTGTGAATTCTAATTATAAACGTTGAATTTAAAAATAAATTTTTGTATTTAACATTTTTAGAAAAACAGTGTTTCATTTACTGATCACCAGTTAATAAGATTGACTGTGTGTGCATAAGGCAAAGTGATAAACATGTTTTGTTCTTTTAGTTTTGCTAAAGTGATTTGAGACCAGGGAAACAGTTAGAGTTGTTTGATGGAGTGATGCCCTTTTACACTAGAATATTTTTAACGTAATTTTTGATACCTCACACATATTCTGATAAACTTAGTTTGATGTTTCAAGTGATTGATAAATAAGTTTTTTCTTAAGGGATCACTGTTACCTTTAGAGTACTCAGTCATAATAATTAATGTTATGAGAGTTCAGGTATCTGGCTGAAGTGAGGTATATTTTTATTTTGAGATTAGTTGTGTAATAACCAGGTACTTGACATGCGCATTATATGTATATATATATATATATATATATATATATATATATATATATATATATATATATATATATATATACATATATATATATATATATATATATATATATATATATATATATATATATATATATATATATATATATATGTATATATATATATATATATAATATATATATAATATATATATATATATATACATATATATATATATATATATATATATATATATATATATATATATATATATATATATGTATGTATATATATATACACAGTATATATTTCCTGAGAGAGAGATTGTAGAATGGTTTTCCAGGCCATAAACGGATCTTCTTCAAAAAGGACCTTAGAGATCTGACTTTACGTTAAGGGAAAGTCAAAAAAATTGAAACTAAAATGGAGATGATTTTAATCAACCAGGGCCAATCTAGCTCTGAGGAATGATATGTAAACACTAGGTTGAATTAAATAATTATATTTGCAAAAGGAATCAAAAGGGAGATGGTTAAATGAATTATTAGAGGTTTGGTCATGCAACTTTTCCTGGAAGACCTTTCTACGAAGTTGGTTGATGGGTAACAAGGCCCAGTCCAAGATGAGTCCACATTCAGCACCAAATGCCCTCTGCAATAGAGAGGTGCTACCATTAAAGAAAAGAAAGCAGTAAATGAAAATATAAAACCAACGCCGAGAGCCGGCCAAGGATAACGAATACTACGGCACCGCCCAGGAACCTGAATGAAACATTACACTGGAACCCATTCATAAAAACTACATGATGACGGCACTTTGGCACTGGATAAAATTCCAAAAGGATAGAGGTCACCATTTGGCACCAATAAACACTTTATTTCTGATTCTATTTTTTTTTTTACTGAAAAGTTTCGCTTTAGTTAGGAATCATAATGTCTAAAGGCAGGTTTTTGACATGAAGAATGAAAGTGACAATCAAACAGATGGAACGAGCACACTATTACTTGTGAACTGGTCATTTAGCAATCTCTTTAGGATGACTATTGAGATGGTAAAGAAGTATGGAGCCATGTTTCTGGACAGAGGAAAGGGGAAATATTTTCTCAGCACCTCCCCTGCGATGATTGCTCTGGCAACTGATAACCCCATTGCTGACTGCTGACTGCCGAGTTTCCAGAGATCTCCCTGGTCCTGGAATTTTAAGGCTTCTGTCGAGGGTAGGTAACTGGTGTTGAAGATAAAAAGGAAGTAACTAAACTGCCCAACGAAACATCTTCCAGGAAATCTTGACCATCTTTTTGCATCTCCCCATGTCCTGTGGAAAGAAATAGCAGCAGCTCAATCTAAATTGCAGAATTTGATGGGCACCAGCCTTAACTAAGCACTTAGGGAGTGACACTCAGCCTCCAGATCTTTGCCCTTTTTACTGTGCCATCTAAATCTTGTTTCAGGTAAAGGAAGGCCAGATCGAAATGTTGATAACTTAGCTTGTTGATATCTAGGTCAACTGGGATCAGAATGTATGCAGCGAATTCTACTTTCGATAAACTGAGAAAAAAGGGTCAGCTGTGCAGTGACTTCTGTAAACTTATACAGTTCCCCACAGAAGAAAACAACGCACCTTCATTCAGGTGCGATTTTGAATTCAAGAAGTCCCACAGATGCTTTATTTATTTTTCTCCCTACACAAAAATGGAAAAGAAGTTTTAATTTTAACTTTCAACACTTCATTAATATTAAACTATTTAACATTTGCATGTCTATTAACTTCCTTTCAATTGTAAGGGTATTACGTGCATTTTAGGATTAAATTTACAGGGTAATTTTTGGGCTACTAATAAAAATGTTAATGTTCTTATAATTAATTTAAGACATAATGTGTCCTTAAAATAAACAGAGGCATGCAAAGAGTTCTTTAAATAAACTAATATTGAAACACATCTCATGTTTTTTCATTTGTGGGCATGGTTTAAATGATGACACAGCGTTTGTATTTTAAATGACATCCCATTTGCAAGATATTGTAATGACAAGTGCAGTAATTCAACGATTTTCAATCAAACCAGACAATAATGGTCAACAAACTCAATTTGTAGCTAATAGCTCGAAAAGAAAATCATTAACTTGACAATTGACGGCTTATATTGGGGAATTTGACATCTCTGTGAGCGAGCGATGCAAAGAGATTATTGGTGAGTTCTAATTCGCTAACTTTAAATGGACCAATTTTTTAAGGGGGCTCATCTACTATAGGGTTGCCATTTTTCACGAGTTGTATTTCTCCATTTTTATGATTTTACTGGCTTTTTACGATGCCATTTTTACACTTTGATTTTCTGTTAATCGGGGCAAAATTTTAATGATATTCATTGAATGTATGGATGAACAAAGCAAATGAAGAAAAGAAAAGAGGGCAGGGATGAAATTTCAATTATTACAGAAAGAAAAGCATTAAAAGAGGCAATAAGACTTCACACCAACATTTCTGTGAAAACAGGCCACGATTTTTGTAAAACAAAATGTGGCACTAATACTTTTTTCCTGGTGCTTTCCTGGTTCTGAGACTCGAATTGTTACAAAAAAAAAGAGAGAATAAATGACATTCAGAATGGCCAACGAGGGTAGAATACACAGTAATTATTACGAATGCCCAGAATTATAAACTGTAACCTTATAGGAAAACTAGGACCATTTCCAAGCTCCACTTGAGCTCTGGTAACCAGAGGGCTGACCCTCTGGTAAATCAGGTTTGCATCTAAGCTCATGGCACTGTATTTTTTGCACTCATAATAGTACTAAAAAGATGGTACAGGAATCGTTATTTAAATACCTCCTGTTGGCGAGTAGGCAATGGTCTAAAGGAAGAACTTGGGCAGGTGGCCTAATCCAATTATACGACTCTGCATTTTTATTCAAAATACAGGTATACCAGAAGACAGAAACTTGCATGGGCGTGTTATGTTCCCCATGTGTAAAAATCAAAAGAGTAAACGTAGTAAAATAGTGAGGAAGGAAATGCTATCATTCAGGAAAGAATAGGAAGAGTTATTTCAAAAGGGAATGAATTTATTGGAGGACAAAGACATCCTCTTATTCTGGATAGAGGTGCCAAGATCTTTAGAGGATGAAGGGGGTGGCACTGTAATGAGCAGGATTCAGGTAACAGGAGAGCTTGGAAGCTCTCTTTAAGCTATCTTGAATCATCCACGCCCTGTGGTACTTCCCAACCAATATTCTTGGGCAGTTGTCCTTGGCAAATATAAAATCCAAGGATGGAGGGCAGCATGGAGTGCCACCTGTGTCAGCTGCTGCAACAGCTCATCATCTCTATAAAAACAAAAATGACAGAAAACGATCCGTCGCAGCTCTTGGAGTTCATCGAGGTGAGAGATGGAAAAAATGGAAAGACTTGCAAAGATGTCTGGCATTTGCACTGACTGTTTTCAGAGATGAGGCGGTTGGGACGGAGGCGGGGGTGGCATGAAAGGCTCAAATCCTACCTATCAGTGACCAGCTTAGGCAAACTACGCTGCACCTTTAAACTTCTGCTGTGGTCGGAGTGTGTCTCTTACCCGACGCTGCTCTGTAGCGCGGGCCAGGCTGGGAGAAGAGAGGGAATCCTGAGTTGGAAGCCTTGAATGGAGATCGGGGCGTGCTATTCTGGTGCTAAAACATGGCAGTGAGGCAGGGCAGTACTGGAATGGAATGGGAATTGCTGAGGGTATTCTTATCAATCGTTACTCAGGTGGTTGACCAGGTAGAAAAATTTTAAATCGAAATGCATCCCTGGGGGTGATTTATAACGTGGGAATATTTAAAGTTGGGGATTACTATTTAAGCTCCTGATTAATGAGCTGAAAATGTGGACCCCGGATTGTCATGACCCTTGGGGACTGGAAGTTCTTGTCCCAGGAGGATATCATAATCTCTGGGAAGATATGTTTTATAACTTCAAGATTTAAATTTTGATTGATGAGGTCTTGTGAAATCAATTGATATTTATAGGGATATCATTTTAAACTGATTTACCCTCAATTGTGGAGAATTTTTCGTCTATGATGAAAACAGTCCATAAACCTTGCATTATGCTAAAGTTTGGCTAAGAAGGAGAGCATGCCCCATGTAGGGTGCAGGCAAACTTATTAGGTGATTTAAGACAGCTGATCCATCTCCAGGAAGGGTAGGGAAAATATTGTTTCTCCTCATGGACCTCCTGGATTTCTAGATTCTTTGAATGGTTTACAGGCCGGCAACAGATCTTTCTTCAAGTTGACCTTGGAGATCTGACTTTATGTTATTAAATCATAAAAGAAAAGAAAATGGGGATGATTCAATAGCTTAGGGCCATTATGAATGTTATGTAAACACTTTGGTTAAATTAAGTAAAATATTTACAAAAGGAATCAAAAGAAAATGGTTAAATGAATTATTAGAGGCTTGCAACTCCTGAAGATCTTTCTTACTGAAGTCTTGATGGTGGCAAGGCGCATTACAAAATGAGTCCACAGCAAATGCCCTCTGCAATAGAGAGGTAAACATTACACTCCAGTAAAAGGAAAATATAACACATACAATGACTTGAGGCTGCACTGATGATGCCAAGGACTCGAGGAATGAATGAACACTTTGCACTGGAGCACAGAACATTGGCAAAGGCACTGGATAAAATGGCACAAGGATAAAGGTAGAATATTGGCACTCAATAAACACTTCTAATGGCAAACTATCGTGACTGAAAAGTCTTCACTCGTACTTTACCTTAGGGGATGCGGGTCTCTGGCGAAGAATGACGATCGACAATCACACGTATGGCACGGCACACTATTACTTGGACAACCCACTCGAGGATGACTGTAGAGATGGTAACGCGTCTGGAGTCGGGTGTGGACAGAGGGGAAGGGGGGGAAGGGGCCTCTCAGCACCTCTCGCACATGTACAATTGCTCTGGCTAACTGCTAACTCCCATTGCTGACTGCTGACTGCTGACTGCCGACTGCCAAGATCTCCCTGTCCTGGCTCCTTTTAAGACATCTGCCGAGGGTAAGGGCCCCGATGGTGATCGTTGCCCAAGATGTGTCATCTTGCAGGTGTCTTGACCATCTGCTTGCACCTCCCCAGGTATCCTGTGGAAAAACAATTCAGCCAACTCAATCTGCCTTTAAAATGGTTGTTTTAAGCAAATCTAGTTGGGCTAAACTGCTCCAAGGGAGCGAAGCTCAGCCTCTTATCTTTGCCTTTTGACCATGCCATCTAAATATCTGCTTTCAGGTAAAGGAAGGGGACAGAGCGAAATATTGATAACCTTTAGTTTGTTGATATCTAGGTCAACTGGGATCAGCTATGCAGCAATGAAGACTCTACTTTCGATAAACTAAGGGAAACTATCCATCTGTGCAGCAGCTTGTAACTTATAATATATACTATATAGTTTATATATATATATATATATATATATATATATATATATATAAGTAAAGAAATGTCAGTACCTAAAAAATGTGTTGAAATAAACCTGAATCTTAGGAGGTACCTCCTTTAGTTTTTCCTGTGACCTAAAAATATACTGTCATTTGCTATTTAGAAAATATATATATATATATATACATATATATATATATATATATATATATATATATATATATATATATATATATATATATATATATATATATATATATATATATATATATATATATATATATATATATATATGGTAAGGGGAGAGGAGCAGAGGTTCAGCTAGATACACAACTAGGTTTTCAAAGAAAACATTTTGACAACATTGTGCATATTCTAAAGCTGGCGTTTCGTTGACACGATGCATTCTCAAGGTTGAAACCAGGTAAAATGATATGTAATCGTATATATGTTGTCACAAATAAGATGAAAAAATGTACAAATTTAAAAATATATAAAAACAAAAAATGACACCGGTTTAAAACAGGACACTACCCATACTGGTTCTAAAAGTTTGACTAAAAGCAGAGGTAAATAAAGGCAAGAAAGAAAGTAAACTTTAGGCACTGAACAACTGTGCAGGAAGATTAGTTGTTAAATGTAGGAACAAATAGTGTAATCATTATAGATTCAAAGATGGTTAAATTGTCCTCACTCTGTACTTGTGCTTTTAAACACATCCACTTCAGGTGCAGTTGTGTCGAAGTTGGAGGTTTACATGGTTAGATACAACGGGTATCTGATGCATGCATTTGTGCTTTCTGACCATGATCAAGATTTAAGTGCATGAAGACAGTGAGGTCTTCGAACATTGAACCAGGGTCCTCACATTTCCTAGAAGAAGTAATTGGTGAGTGTGCATGTGTGTTGCACTTTCTAGATGGTATATTATCAGAGGAACAGACACTCATGGAGGACTTCCATTTTGTGACTGGGTCTGATTTGTTTGTGGTGCAGTGCTCAAGAGCCACCACCGTGATGATACCTTATCTGCGGGCATAGAAAAGTGATTACCATAACTCATGAACACTTATATCTTTTCCAGGCATTATGTGGAAATACCTAGTTGTACTGCAGTGAAATTCCTGTGTCTCCGTTATGCATTTTCCTGTTCTGTTCTCCATTGTACATTTTTCTGTTCTGAATATTGATGTCATGTAACACAATTTCAGGTTTCAATATATGATATGTTTCTTTTAACAGGGATTCTGGGTTTGTCCCGTGAAGATGAATATTTTGGAACTGGTGTTTATTCTTTTACACACTATACGACATTTATTGTGGTCTATGATAATTATGACCTTTTTACTGTGTTTGGTGACCAGGGTGTAATTCGCTAATATTGATTGGTCTAGAATCATTATTCTGAATGTTTGTGAATCAGAATTTCCTCTAGTGATGATTTCTATTTATAAGGGGTGGAATTCACTCCATTTCATGATCGTAGCTTTTGCTGAATTACTCTCGTTAAATTTGTAAAAAAAGTCTAATTTTATACCTCAGTGTTTAATTCCAGTAGTCCTTTGTTTAAGGATAGATTCAGTGAGAGAAGTCGACGAGGGAGAAGGAATTTGCTGGCCCAGGATGGGCCACCGATACCAGAGAATCTTAGGAAAGTAAGATGATTGATGCTGTTCTTAAAATAGGCACAGCAATAGAATATGACCCTATTTGACCTGGGGATAGGGTCGTTAACACACATACACACACACACACACACACACACACACACACACACACACACTATATATATATATATATATATATATATATATATATATATATATATATATATATATATATATATATATATATATATATATATATATATATATAGATAGATAGATATATATATATATATATATATATATATATATATATATATATATATATATATATATATATATACCGCATAACAATATATATATTTGAATATAAGAAGGCCCATAAAACATTATTTAAACGTTGAAACCATATATTTCGGGCACTAAATTCTGTGCCCCTGTTCACTGGTAGAATATGGACAGGTGGAAAGTTACAATGGTATATACAAAAACATAAAGGTGTGGCCCTAGGCCTCCGATGTTATGGAGGTGGCGTTTCTTAAGAAGGAGGAGAATGACCAAATTCCCTAGTGGTTTTGGCCTCATTAGCTCCCGTTTGGCGACCCTCTGGCGGTCGCGTTTCTTGGGTCATCCTCTTCAGGAGGGTTTGAGGATTAAGGTGTCGATGTCATCCGATTTCCAATGTCCTCCTGACAGGTTCATATTGTTGGTTTGATTGATGATAGCAGATTTTAGCATCCTTCTTTTGTACGGACAGCTACTTTTGAAAACCAACTCCGCCCCACTCCAGTTAATGACATGCCCTGTATTTCTGGAGTTGCTGGGTAAGTGCTGTGTTGAGGGATCGCGACCAGGCAGTGCCAATTCATTTATCACCTATAAATTTCCATTCGGTGATAATTCTCCATCGGAGATATTCCCGGGGTAGTTTGAATTTGATATTAAGCGACATTTGTAGCTTCATGATTGTATACAAATCACGTTGTGATAAAAAATTTCATAATAAGAGCTGGGTGTTCCAAACGTACCAGTTAACTACCATGGCGGATATGGGTTAATGCACTCCTTTTCCCGTTGGTGTTTGTTTTTTGTGCATACAGAGTTTACGTCTGTTGTCTTCGCTTTGGTAGCGATAGTCAAGTCTGGGTAATCATCGAGTCAGGGTCCAGACAGCATAGCAGCATGGACAGGTAGTTGTTACCTGTTGGCCCATACAGTTTCGAGGATCTGGAGTTCGACTTCAAGTTCAAGGATGAATTGGTGGCTAACCCTAGTCATCTGTGGAGAGGAGGCATTCCTCTGGGACAGCAATTTGGCTGTCGCATCGACTCTGCTGTGAACGTCTATGTTTCGTTTCGTGGAGATGTTCCTGTTTGCCATCATGGGGAGGTTTTGATGACTTCATTGGCAGCAGTTTGATGGTCATCCTCGATGACCAATTTGATGGTCATCCTCTGTGACACTTGATAACAATGGTCTTGGAATCTCTGGGGAGATGGTTTACACTGTAGGAGGATTGTTAATTATCATTACAGATGTTTTAAAAATTTAGTAATTGGTATTTATGATAATTTTCATTATTTGTAAAAACTTTATTGATCTGTTATTTGTATTTTTGGTTATGCTCATTATTTTGTGTTAATTGATGTAACAAAATCATTATGCTGTCTGGAATGTTTGTTTTCTTGATGAAGCTGAAAGACTGTTCACTTTTATATGGTATTTGTTACTTTTTGCTTCTGTGGTTGTTTAAAACAAAACAACAAAGTAACTAATTTTGCTACATCTTTATTTGACTGACTCTTTGGTTGTTTGATGTTGTATGTATATTTATTTACTTACGCATAAACTTGACTCATTTAATAAATATATACATATCTTAATAATGTTAATAAACTAGTTTTAAAAGTTATTTTAAAGGTTTTGTTGTTCCCCTTTCCCGTCGTTGTCTCTTCTGCCAGTCTTTCCAGTCCATTTCTCTAATTGATGATAGAACCTGATGAACTAAATGTTTTGGTTCATAACAATATATATGTTATTATAATAACTCAGCAGTCTCGCATGGAAGCGCTCCCCCAAATTTGAAGATTGAAACCATGGCTGATCGTTTTATCAACATTCCGATCTGTCCCTCTTTTTTTACCTGGAACAGATATTGAGATGACACAGATAACAGGGGCCAGGAGGATATTTTGTGCCACTCCCTTAAGAAGATTAGCCCAACTAATCTTCTTAAATGGACTTCCTAAAGGCAAGTTATGCTGCCTGAATTGTCTTACCTCTGCACGAAACCCAGGGCAACAGAATCGCTGCCCACCTGGCCGCGTGCCTTAAAAGGGAGAAGCAGTTAGCTAGTGAGTTAGTTGTGGAAGCATAAGACATGCAGACGCAGGATGAGTCCTCCACGCGGGCGAGCGGTAACTTTGCTGAGAGCTCACCCTTCATCCCTGTCCGACTCTCGACTCCAGACTCCAGTCTCCAGTCATCCTCGAGAGCACCGCCATACGTGTGATCATCCCTTGTCCATCAGAGACAAGCTTCCCCTAAGGTAAAGTGCGAGTAAAGACTTTTCAGTCTCGAAAGTTTGCCCTTTGGAAAGCCTGGAGTACCAGCATTTCATTTCTGTTCTTGTGCCAGTTTATCCCATGCCATTTCCAATGTCTTGTGTTCGATTGTAAAAGTGGTCATTCATTCCTCGAGTATTTGGCGCCCTCAGGGCAAACTCGAGTCTTATTCGGTGTTATATTGTTCCTTTACTGGCGTGTAATGTGTAAATCTCTCTTGCAGAGGGACCCATTCGCAGTGGACTCAGCTTGGCCCGTGCCTTCCCCTTATTCAAAACTCCAGCCGAAGGATCTTCAGGCGTTGCAAGCCCTTATCAATTTACTTATCCATTTTCCTT
>NC_089793.1:47670491-47672991 GCF_040412425.1 Macrobrachium rosenbergii
TCCAGTTACATCTTCCGAGACACATTAAAATTCATCCACCATGAACGACCACATCTTACTCAGGCATATTAAATTTTAACAAAGTCTCCTCAGACTTACTGATCAATTGTCTTGTTCAGACAGATCCACTCTCCTTCAGTCTGAACAATTGTTTCAGATTCCTGCAATTGAGTCTTTTTAGACAACCTGAGTCTTCTCAGACATATTTGATTTGCTAGAGGGTCCAATTCATATAACCATTATTTCAAGATGGCTACTGCCAGAACCCAACAAAATGAGGACTTCAAATTCTACATGTCTGCTGGAAAGGACATGGGACTATCAGGGCAAGCTCTGAGAGACTGGGTTCAAGAGAGAGTGGATGACGCCAAGGCAGAGAGAGAGAAAGAAAGAATCGCCCAAGAGAAAAGAAAGGAGAAAGAACGGGAAGAGAGGGAGAAAGAACGGCGCGAGAGGGAGCTAGAGAAAATTGCCCAAGAGAGAAGAGAGGAGAGAGTACAGGAAGAGAGGGAGAAGGAATGGCAGGAATGAGAGTGGCAGTGTGCCCATGACCTTCAGATGTTAGAACGACAGACCTCCAGATGTTAGAACGACAGAACGTCACCCTTCCTCCTGCGGCGGGAATGAGTGCCCTCAGCCAAGCTCACTCGTTCATGCCAAAATGGACAGAGGCCGAACATGAAGTATGGCTTGAGAGGGCTGAAAGAGTCCTGGAGTGCTGCACCCTCTCCTCCGCAGAACTCTCCCTTGTTCTCACTAAATTCCTGGGAGGGAAGGCACTCGTTGCCTACCACGCCCTTTCAGCAGAGGATAGAGGAAACTGGCTGTACGCCAAGCAGTTACCAAGGCATATGAGAGTACCCCCGATAGGTGGAGGAGACGTTAGAGAGAGCAGCCAAGAGAAGCAGGCCAGACTTAGTCCGATTGGGCGTACCATTCTGAGCGGGCGTTAGCAAAATGGCTCGAGTCCGAAGGAGCCACTAGCGCCGCCGAGGTACTCGAGAAATTTAAATTTGAGCATTTCCTGCCCTGGCCACTCATGTAGTAGAAAAGGCCCCTGCAACGCTCACTGAGTGTTGCTGGATAGCAGACATGTGGGAGACTTACCACCCTCAGGAAGGATCCATGGGGCGGAAGATAAATCCCCCGTCCCTCCTTGGAGGATCAAATTCCCATAAAAATGGGAACACAGGCAAGCCCCTAACTTGCCATTATTGCAAAAAGACGGGGCATGCTTCTGATCAGTGCGGGAACAAGCAAACCGTGCCTCCCGGAAAACCACCTAAAAACTCGCCTGCGCCATCCACAGGGGCAGCGCAGAAAGATTTTAGCCATACCTTTTGCACGGCGTGCAAGGTTTATGGCCACTCTCCCTCATGGGCGAAATGCCCTAACAATAATAAATCAAATACTCCCGCCGTCGCCTTGGCCATCACAGATCCCAAGTCATTGGGCCCTCCCCTGCCGAAGGCCCCATATATGTGGCCTCCCAGAGGAAGCCACCCCATGCACCGAGTCACTGCATTTGATGACTCGGGCGCGCAAATCTCCTCATCCGAAGGGACAGAGTTCCCTATGCAGCTATCATCAATAGACGAAAACTTGTCACAATCAAGGGAGTAAATCAGTTTAAAATGATGCTCCCTATGGTCGAACTGAGAGTCACAAGACCTCGTCAATCAAAAATTTGCAATCTTGCAGTAGCAAGCCATTTCCCCGGACATTATGACGTCATCCTGGGACAGGACTTTCAGTCCCCACAGAAACCACGACAATCCAGGGGTCCACATTCCCCAACTCATTCCTCAGGCGTGAGAAATCCTCTACCACCTGTCCCCCAGTCAAGACTGGCGCCCTCTGGGTAGCTTAATGACGTGCAGTCACTACCAGTGCCACCTGAGTACAATGTACAGTGGCCCCCTCGATCGGTTCCTGATCCAATTCCAGTGCCCAGCCCTGCCTCAGTGTTACTACCAGGGCCCTAATCAGATCTCTCTCCAGGAAATGCCAAATCCCTGCCAGTGCCACTTGCATACACCAAGCAGTGCCAAGCTCCATCTGTCCTGACCGACGAGCACAAGAAACCCCTGATAGTGCCTGACCCTGCCTTAGTGCCAGCGCCAGAGTACAACCCCGATTTCCATTCAAGCGATCCAACTCAGGCCCCCTCTCTTCTCCTGGCCTGGCCCCGCTGCCAGCATCGGTCAGAGAGACAGCTCCTCTCGACCACGGCGGAAGTTCACCTAAAGGTGTGGCCTCGCAACCCGTGCCTGAGCTGGTCATTGACACCTGCGAGTCATCCACACCCCCGCTGACTGTTACCGCTCTCTGCCAGCCCGTCGCAGTTACCCGCCCGCGAGTCAGATTCTGCCCCTGCCTCTCACTGGGCTGATGAACTCTGCGAGCTGCGAAAATTAATAGCTGAGCTGGCGAACAAAATTCCTGTGTCAGCTGTCGCAGCAACTGGCCCAGGTGGCACTCCATACCGCCCTCCTGCCTC
>NC_089793.1:47680491-47725491 GCF_040412425.1 Macrobrachium rosenbergii
AGTGTCTAAGCGAGAATATTCACTTGGAATGGAGAACCCAACATTTGTTTGTGGGGTTGCGGGATAATTAACATCTGCTTGACTCAACGTCTGATATACTTACCGAGTTGTTCCAACCGAGAATTTGTGATAAAGCACATTCGTTTAACTTTTCAACTTCACCACAGCAATTATTGAGCGAGTGCATCACGAGATGAAATTGATTTTTCTTTAATATTTGAGACCGCAGTCCTCGCATTTACCTCTGCGGCAGTTGAAGCGTGATTGTGGATACCAACCTTCTTAATCTCTGTATAGTTTTCATCAGTATGAAGTCTCGCCTTGCATGCACGATCTTCAGTCTATCAGCACTTTCCTTATTCTTAGTATATAATATATAGTTCTCTTGATCCACCAGTTTGTTTTTTCCTTTCTCAGACGTTAAAATCTTGCAGGTAGCCATGTTGTTGGATGTTACCTTCTTTTCCAAATAACTCGATCTAAGTAAAAAAACCTTTTGTTTTCAACTGTCCAAAACAGGAAAATAATAAGAAAAAAACAAACAACCTAGTGTCTTCATTGGAGACAAAATGCCCAATGACGAGTTAACTTGGGGACAAATTGTTCAACGACGAATTGAATTGCCGACGAATTGGCTGACGACGAATTGGCGGGGACGAATTGACCGGCGACGAATTGGCCGGGGACGAATTGACCTAGTGCCCTTTCTGAGAGATATCAATACTTAAAATAATTAATATAAAGTAGATAGCACATCATCAGTGAAGCGATGCTAAGGCACACATCTAGAAGAAACCAAGGTAAGAAGTGAGAGAATATAGTCATACAACAGACAGAAAGAAGATCTACTTTATAACAATGGTGGCAGCATAATTGGATCCAGAAGGCGAGAGGAAACAAACGAACATTAATGAAATTATCAGTGCAATTCTTTAAGTTACAGTGAAACGAAATTCAATAAAACGAGCTTAGATTTTAGGCAGCGAACAAAAGTTATGTGAAGAAATTGCAGCTTATAAGAGAAAGTCGAGTGTGAATAAAAACAGTATTAGTGAGTCCCGAAGCAAAAACATTTAGAACTGTTACCGTCAACAAATTGAACAAGACGCCAACAGCAATAATAAGCCCAGTGTTTGCGACATTTCATCGAAGTGATTGAAGAAAAACAGCCAGAGAACTTGCAACAAGATTCCGAAGGCGGAAAACTACAGCGAAAAACATCACCGACGCAGTGAAATTTTTTTACGAGGATACGGCGGCGAAGAATCTCAATGAAGGCACAACATTTAGCGATATCACGATATCAGCATAAAAACCACAGTAAGTTGGCGAGAAATGAAAATACTGTCTGCTCTCTCTATTAATATGTGAATAAGTGAAGATATATATTTTTTTGCATCTTTCAATAAGATTGAAATTTAAGAAAATTCTCTCTAGTGAATAAAATTCCTTTTGCATAAATACCAGCATTACTCTCTCTATGATAATTAAATATTTAGTAAATAATTTAGATAGGGAATTAGTTATTGTATTTCTTCACTCAGTTGGTGATGATTATTTGAGAAGTTATATATAAATTTTGTGTACTTATTGTGATGAATTTTGATGATATGATGCCCAGTTTCATATAAGAATTTCTTTTGTGTATTGAAAAAGGTTTTACTTGTGCACTTGAACTCAATAGAGAATTTAATTTTTTTTGCGACAATTTGACAAATTGTTTTAATTTTTGGCACAGTATAACCATAATTTTTTTTTGTATAATTGATATACTCTGATTGAATAATTTTGTGTGTGGACATGCAACGAGTGTTTGACGAATTACTGAACACTGTTAGACATTCACATTACGATTTAAGACCATCGACAATTAGACGAAGTCGAATTTCAAGACTAAATTCCCACTCCGCTGTAGTGCAAGGAAACACTAACAATAATAACACAAATAACCAGAACCAAAATAGTGTTAATCATTCTAATACTACTAACAGTAATAATAATAGTAACAATACTAATAATACTAATAATACTCGCACCTTACAATTTTACACAATGAATCAGGCGGCCGTAATAACAACCACCACACGCTTCTGTGGACAGGTGGATGATTCCAATCCTGACAAAAGTAGACTCAAATCCTATACTGTAAATCATTGGCTAGCAGATGCAGATAGTCGTATAATTTCAGGGGGAATAACAGATGAAAGAGCTAAAATAAATGAAGCCTAGTTGCTCGTCAGCTGAGAACATGGAGACGCACATAAAACTTTGAATTCCACAAGTTTTAGCAAACTTAATAACTATGTAGAATTTAAAGAAATTTGTTTATCAATCTGGGAACCAGTAAATAAGACTGACAGTTTAAATACATAACTAGATCTCTTAACCCACAATATAAAACAATTGCTAATTTGTACGCAAGCATGGAGAATGCAATAGAGAAAATAACCGAGGACTTAATGAAGACAGGCATTACTATAGGAGACAAGACTCAGTTTGGGGATAGTGCCCGTAACTTAGTTGAGCTATGACATGTTTTAAATTATTTGTCATTTGAAACAATATATAATGCCCTTGGAGAAGAGGAAGAGAAGGCTTTCAGAAAAATAAAACTTGGTCCCAAGAAAACAAGCCTTCAACATTGAAGACAATGAGAGAAGAAATCCAAAGGAAAGAGATAAATCTATCCAAGGGATTTCTGGGAACAACAGAAGCACAAAATGAAAGGAAAGTCAGAAATAATAATCATACTTCTAAAATGAATAATAAGTTTTATGATAATTCCAGACAAGTAGGAAATAGACCAAATACCTTCCAAGGGAAATATGCCCAAAATACTAAAAGAAAATGGAATCCAGATCAAAATGGAAGAAACAATCTAACCAAGAGTGGACAGCACAAACCTTATAGATATGGTCAAAACTCAAACACAAACACTTCAACCCTAGTGAACTATTCCGCTCAAGGGGCGAGACCAAAGACAGCCTGTGAAAACTGCGGGCATACAAATCATTTTACAAATGAGTGTAGAAAACCTAGAATCTGCACGGTTTGGAAGAAAGTAGGACATTTAACAAAGAATTGCTGGTTTAAAACACAAGAAGGAAATAAAGAAATAGTTGAATTAAGCAGTAATCGCTCAACATCAAATAAGTCTTCAAATCAATGACAATTTATCCCTATACAGAATACCACAAGAAAAGTCCCTTCAAGAAGATAAATTAAGAGTAGAAGAATGAGCAAAAAGGAGAAGTGAAGGTTCATCCGCACTATCCATATTGCAGAGCAGAGTAAAGAAGTTGTATTTTCCATGGACGAAGAAGAAATAATCAGAAAGGATTTACCTACCATTAAAATTCCAATACAGAATAAATTATGTATTGTCCTTATGGATTCAGGTAGTACTGTAAGCATAATTGATAAACACACATTAACAAATTACTTAGGAGTTAAAGAAACGCTAATTCAGGGTCAAAGCAAAATAATAAAAGGAGTAGCGGGTAAACAGATTAAAAGTTTAGGCAATGTGAACTTAGAAATAGACCTTTCGTCACATAAAACTGTTGAAAGTTTTATAGTTCTAGAAGACAGATTCTTTCCCGCACAGGTGTTGTTCTCATATAAATTAATGAAGAAATGTGGAATTATACTGAATTGCAGAGAAGGAAGAATTAACCTTACACAAGATAATAAAAAGAGCGTATGCTTTACGCTTGAAGAAGAAAAGTTTCACCCAAATCTGATCAATTTGTCTGAGACGACTTCAACAAGCGAGAAAGACATACATAAAATAACTTATCATCAAGAGAACAATCAAATTAAATCGGATGGTAATGGAAAGGAGGAATTTTCACAATTACAGACTAGAAATTTAAGATGTGCACATCCAGAAATTATACCCTCCAACAAAAGAAGTGACCCAGAAATAAATAAAGGTGATCCCCAATGTTCTGGATATGACGAGGAACAAGACATATGTGATGATAAATATGCAGAGATAAATACAGAATATTATAGCAATGTAGTAATCAGTTGTGATAATGAAGGGAAATTAGTAAATGAGGTACTGTTGTTAAACAAAATAAATAAAGTAGATATAAAGGATATAATAGCAGTAACTGAAGAAACTAGTATAGATGCAGAACATTGTTACTTTGCAGAGATAAAAGATGAAGAAGTATGTTGTGTAAGCACTGCTGATGATAATAAAGTACAATTTATACTAAACAGACAAGTAATTTTGCATCCAAAGTGTTTAACAAAAATACATCGAAGGGGAAAAGAAGAGATAGAAGTTAAAGACGTTCTTTTACTAAATGAAGAGTTACCAGAATTTGTCAGGATGGATAATTCTTTAGTCCACATGAAGGGTGATACTTGTGAAGTTTATGTCCAGAACTACTCAGATAACAAACTAACACTATATGCAGGCATTGTCTTTTGCAAAGGAATACCTATTAACAATCCATTACTAACATTATAAGAAGAAGCATTTTTCTCTGTAACTGGTCAAACATCTGAATTAAGCAAAGAAGTGAATAAAACAGATTTTCCAGAAAACAAAGATAGATTAATTCAAGTATTAGAAAAATACAGAGATGTAATAGCAATAGAAGGAGATAAATTAGGTAGAACAAATGTCCTAAGACATAAAATTGTATTAGATGATGGAACAAAACCATTCTTTATTCCTAATTACAGATTACCAATAAGCCAAAGACCCATAGTTGATAATTTGATAGAAGAAATGAAGAAAGATGGGGTAGTCATTCCTTCTAAATCTCCATATAATTCTCCATTACTACTTGTTCCAAAGAAAGATGGAAATTGGAGACTTGTGATAGATTATAGAAAGTTAAATTCAACACCATCCCAGATAGAATGCCAATGCCAGTGATTCAAGATATGTTAGCTCAATTAGGAGGTGCAAATATTTTCATCTTTAGATTTACTTAGTGGATACTGGTAAGTACCTTTAGACGAAGAGTCGAAATCATACACAGCCTTCAACACACATAAGGAACACTTGCAATTTGAAGTCATGCCATTTGGACTCACTTCTGCTCCTTTAACGTTTGTTAGATTAATGCTTACAAATTTTAGGGATATAGAAAATGTTGCAGTTTACTTAGATGATGTTATCATTTTTAGCAAAGATTTAGAAAGTCACCTCAAAACTTTTGAAATAGTCCTGGAAAGATTAAGAAGAGCAGGATTAAAAATCAAATTAAAGAAATGTCAATTATTAATGAAATCTTTGGAATACTTAGGACATGTAATTAGTGAAGATGGTCTGCTAATGCAAGCAGGCAAGATAAAGGCAATAGTTGAATATCCTGCCCCTACCAATTTGAAAGCATTGAGACGATTCCTAGGAATGGTAGGCTACTATAGACCTTTCATTAAGGGCTTTCCTACAATAGCCAAACATTAACAGAATTAACGAAGAAAGATGTCAAATATGAATGGAATAAAGAACAAGAGACAGCCTTCCAAACACTAAAGAGTAAAATGACCAGAAATCCTGTACTAGTCTACCCAGATTTCTCCAAAGACTTTTACTTAGCCTGTGACGCCTCAAGTACCGGGCTAGGGGCTGTATTATTACAAAAAAACAAAACAAAAATGAGAGCAGTATATTATGCCAGTAAAGTTTTGAATGCTGCAGAGAGAAATTATAGCGCAATAGAAAGAGAATGTTTAGCATTATACTGGGGTCTAAGGAAATTTAGACACATAATCTTAGGACATAAAGTCAATGTACTTACTGATCACAAACCAATTTGTGATTTGTTTAAAAAGAGAACTTTTACAAATAACATGAAGTTCAATAGATGGTTCATTAGTGTGCTAGAATTTGCACCAGAATTCAGATATATCCCAGGAAAATTTAATACACTAGCAGATGCATTATCCAGATCCCAAGAAGAAACAGAGAAATGTATTACCACTAATACTTTTTGTTTTAGCTGTCAAGTGGTAGATTTAGATATAGAAAGAGTACAAATACAACAAGGGATGGATACAGAAATCAGGAATATAATAGGACAATTAATGACAGATGAATCTTTAAAACCTGATTTTGTTTTAATCAATGGATTATTGTATAAAAGACCAACAGAAGAAGAAAGCTCCAAAAACACTTGAAAAATACCCATCAAGTTAGCAGAGTTGAATCCATTTTTTTGCCAGGTCGTACAAAATTATGGAATCTTTTTAAAAGGTCCATTTCCTAATCCATTTCACTGATTTCAGAGAGAATAAACAAATATTAGTCTTTTAGATTATCTAACAAGATATGTAGAGATTGTACCAGTAAGAAACAGAGATGCAATTACAGTAGCAGAAGCTCTTAAATCTAGAATTATTACGAGACATTCATGTCCACAAGTTCTTCTTTCTGATAACGCAGCTGAATTTACTAGTGAACTTTTAAGAAAATTATGTGAATTTTATGAGATAAATAAATGTCAAATCACAGCATATAAACCAAGTTCAAATGGAGCAGTAGAAAGAACGAATCGTAAGATAAAGGATATCCTGAAAGCTTTAGTTAAACCTAATGTAGAAGACTAGGATTTAGCTTTGGAAGACGTACAGTTTACTATAAACAATACTGTAAATGCGACAGTAGGAGAATCACCACACCACTTGTTATACGGATACGAGAAGAGACTACCAAATACGTTACTAGATGATGCCACACCACCCAGACATACTTATAACTACGATGACTATATTGCCTGGAAAACTAGACGCACGTATGAAACGATCAAACAGACGAGGACTAGACTTAAGGAAGCTCAGGGTGTCCAAGCAAAGTACTATGACAAAAATACAGCTAAACCAAAAATTGTAGTAGGTGCTCAGGTATATGTTCAGAATCATGTTCCAGAAGGTCCTAATGTAAAAATATCCCCAAAGTTTCATGGTCCTTATAGGGTATTAGAAGCGTTAAAATTAAATAAGCTAAAGATCATAAGTAAGAGTGATCTAAAAGAAAGAATTGTTCATACCAATCATGTAAAGGTAATAAAAACAGACTCTTGGTCAAATAAAAGAATAGTTGAATTATTGAAAGAAGATAAACAGGAACCAATAAATAACAAATACAACTTAAAAAAAAGATAAATTTATGTAAAGTGTTTAACTGTTATATATAAACATTCTATGTAGACATTAAATTACATCATGTATATAGAATATCTGATAAGGCTTATTCTTACAGATACAAACATGCGGTTCTTCTTGATTATTATAACACTGCTTTCTGTGTCATCCGAGGTGGTGATCCGGAAGGGTGCACTACTAGAGAAAAAGGGATCTGTGAAATTAATAAAGGACTTGGGTATTGTGAGTATTGACACTACATCAGTGCTTATCAATGAAATGACGTTGAAAGATGTTCAAAGGGAATTAAAATCATTAATTAAGAAAAGTGAAAATAACAGTGTTTTACCATTGTTGGAAAAACTAGATAATAACATAGGAAGTGTGTTAAATACAAGATCCAAACGATCCCTCTTACCTTTTATAGGAACAGTACTTAATCAATTGTTTGATATAGCTACCGAGTCTAATGTAGAAAAGGAAAGGGCCCGTGTAGACAAACTAGAGAAATGGGCAGCAACAAGGGGCATTGTACTAAATAAAGTGATACAACCTCAAAACTTAAACAACGAAGAATTAGAAAAAATAAAAGTATTCATTAATGCAGTGAACAGCAACATTACCAAAGAGATTAAGATAATAACAGATGAACAACATTTAAATACCTTTATGAACAATGTTAGAACTGTCTTGCAAGACCATAAAGATCTGTTATATGCCATTTTGTTAGCCTATAAAGGAATATTAAGCCCAACATTAATTAACCCAAGGGAGTTAGAGGGCATAATTAGTGATTTTTTGGTAGAAGGACATTATACCCCTATGGTAAAGGATATAATGGTCTATTATAATTTGATAACCACCAAGGTAGTTAAAAATAAGATTATCCTAGTGTTACCATTTAATCAAAAAGAGGCAGATGTACTGATGTCCATACATCCTTTTCCCATGTTGATAAAGGAAAACGTAGTTATCTCTAATGTCAATCACATAAATTTTGCATTAGAAGAACATGGGCTAATGATGTCATTTATTACTGATGTTCAATTAAGAGATTGTGTACTTTTGAAAGATAAGGAGTATATCTGCAACCTTGACAACCTTTACGAAACTACTAATGGCTATCCTTGTGTTCAAGAAATAATTGAAAACAAAAATCAAGAGACAGTACTGTGTACACAATTATCCAAACATGATTTTGTTTCCATCCTAGTAGAACAGTCCATTTTTGTATTTTCACTGAATACAGTAACAGCAACTATTAATTGCCATATATAAGTACTGAAATTAATTTCAATAATGTCCATGCTTTTGATAAGACATGAAAGCTAGTTATTCCTAATAAATTATATTATGAACCTCATGTCTTCACAGAAATAACAATCCATAAAAATGCCCCATACATGAACTACTCTAGTGAAGTTAAAGAATTTAAACTGCCTCAGTTAGAGTTAAAACAAATAAATGAGTTGGGTTTAGTAGATGAATTTTTCTATTACAAAGAAAATGTTTCACCAATTCTGTCTCTATTCAATGTGATCATAATCATAATTGTTATAATAGTGTTTGCAATTTTAGTCAAATGTGTGGTAATTTCAAATATTGAGAGGATTATAACAGAAATAAAAAGGGCCAATGGAGAGTAAAGTGGTCTGATAGACATAATTTACTGCTGAATTCTTTGCATATTATTATTTGCATATGTTAAAACAGTTAACCATTTTTACAGTATGGTAATTCATTATACATGTATATGTATATATGTATCTCTTTTGATTCATGATATAATTTGTGAATTTTCTATCATATAAATACTTTATTTTGTTTGTGTGATTTTGCAATCATCCATTGAGCTGTGTTCTTTTTGTCACACTGAGGGCAGTGTGAGGTAGCGTGACCGAGTGATGTTGTGGTGTAGAATAGATAGGAAAATTAGATAGAAAAGATAAAAAGAAAAGAGGCAGAGAGAGAGAGAGAAATATAGAAAAGAGAAAAAGTTAGGAGAGAGAAGGAGAGAGAAGTAAGAAAAAAAGAGAGGCAAAGAACACAGTGATAACGCCCAAAAGCTGTTGTTATTATCGTGATTCCAATACGCTGATCGAGGCAGGATTTTTGCATGAATCATAAGCAGTACATCATGTTGAAGTCATAAAAAACAATCGTAAAAGTGAGAAATAAGGGACTCGTGATTAAGTTAACTGAATCATGAGTCAGCACAGCCAAAATGTTTACAGCAGCTGGTTCTATAACCCTCCCTTCTCAGGAGGCGTTTTCATGGAAATTCCAGGAAATTGGGAGCTGGACAAAGTGATGCACTTCTACAACCTCCAATCAAACATACTAGGGAGGGGTCTTTCACACACCCTCCTAAGATCACCTCCAATCAAGTCCTCTAAGGGGAGATTTGAATCACACCCACTACAGTCCTTCCAATCAGCTACTTGAAGGGGAGGTCTTGCTGATAAATCCTTCCAATAAAGCTAGAAGGAGGTGGAGATTGCAGATAACAAGAATTCTAGGGGTCCAACAGGCTGGAGAACGCCAGGGAGAGAACAGATCAGAACTGTGTCCTTCAAGGGAGAGTACGTCTCCCCTCGCTTCAGTGTTCCCCAGATAGACTGAGCCAAGTTTAGAGCTCCAGAGTAATTTTGTTTTCTATCATTGTAACTTGTGAATTTTGCACTGATCCTTATAATACAAAGTACTAATTAAAGTGAAGAAATTACCGATCTCGTCTCTATACGCCTTTCTGAGAGATATCAATACTTAAAATAATAATATAAAGAAGACAGCACATCATCAGTGAAGTGATGCTAAGGGACACATCTAGAAGAAACCAAGGTAAGAAGTGAGAGAATAAAAACATACAACAGAACAGAAAGAAAGATCTTAGATCTTTATAACAATTATATATATATATATATATGTGTGTGTGTGTGTGTGTGTGTGTGTGTGTGTGTATACATACATATATATATATATATATATATATATATATATATATATATATATATATATATATATATATATATATATATATATATATATATATATATATATATATATATATATATTAAGTCTTTGGACAGAGAAGTTTTGACAAAAGAGAAGGGGTCTGCTGACCCAAGGAAGTGCCACGGCTACCAGAGACATCTCAACAAAAGTGAGATGTTTGATTTTGTTCTTAAAACAGATACACCTCAATAGAAGATGACTCTTAGAACCCAGGCCGTTAACAGTGGTTGGCAGCAAGTTTAAACATAGATAGATAAATAGATAGTTAGGGATAAGCTTCCAAATGGGCATATTTTAGTAATTATAGTATTGGCATCTCGAATAGATTTTGATGGGTCAGCAATTCAGTTTAGGGAGTTGTTGCCGAGTGAGACGTGGTGAGTCAGTCTTTTTTTCGGGTGCAAAGTTTCTGTGTGGGTTTAATAATGCTTTTCGGGGTGCAGGGTTTTATTATGGCTATTAATAGGGCGTTAGTTCATATTTGGGAGTGTTTAGGGATATACTAATGTGTATAGTGTAAAGTAATTCAAGTGTTTTGACTGCTTGTGTGTGTTAAAACACTAAATACGCGAGAGTTTTGTTTTTTTTTCTCCCTCTCTCTCTCTCTTTCTTTGGCGAGAGAATTCACGTGCTGTTAAGCAGAAGCGTACGTAAGTGATATCATTGTTTTTTATTGTTATTTTAATGTCAAATTGGACTTTTCATTACACTGAAAGTTGTTTTTTGGGGCGATGGTTGTAGTGTACGCATTGCCTGAGTGATGTGTCAGTGAAGTCATTAGTTTGGGTGGAGCGTCTTCCTTGCTTCGCTGTACTCTGAGCAGTGCGTTGGAATTTTGATCGTGTCTCATATCTTTGTTTTATATATATATATATATATATATATATATATATATATATATATATATATATATATATATATATATATATATATGTGTGTGTGTGTGTGTGTGTGTGTGTGTGTGTTTGTTTGCATCGGCGTTTAGGGTTTAATAAAGGGAGTATTTTATTGTTGTATTATTTCTGGGGACTTTGATAATTGGGTACGAATTTATTTGACATTTGTTGAATTACTGTGTGCAAACATTTCTTAAGCAAGTGTGTATACATTTCCTACTGTTTTTTAAACTGTTTTTTATACTTACACATGTACGTGTTATTTTGGGTGCATATGTGCGTGTATGTAAAGTGGGTGCAGTTGCTATGAGCTGAATCGGCAATCGCTTGTGCCTTGGAGACAGAAGCGAGTCTCTGAGGTTTTCACGCTAAGCATTTTTTTCTGTCGGCTTTAGCAGACCTTGGATGGGATAATAGAGTGAGTGGTTGCACTGGGGAGAGGGGACAGATTCTTCTCTCTCTCTCTCTCTCTCTCTCTCTCTCTCTCTCTCTCTCTCTCTCTCTCCGTCTGCTCGAGCTCCATTTTCTATACGTGAGAGTGGATGCCCATTCTATTTACTAGGAGTCTGAGGGTTTTTTTCGTTGTTGTGTGCCCTTGAAAATGTGAAGTGGGTTCTGACCTACTAAGGGCAAATCAGCTGTGCACTCAGCCAGCATTTTTTTTTTTTTTTACATGGGACTTTGGATTTAATTGTGGGGGTAGTTAATTCTGAATTTAATTTTGGGGTTTAATGTAATTTTGGATTTAATCAATTGTTGATTTGATTGCAGGTTTAATTAATGTTGGATTTAATGGTGGGTTTAATTAGTACCTTCTTTTGAGTTTTGGGAATTAATTGTTAGAGTACAGGGAATTAACATTCTGGATTTCTTGCTGTATGGGAATCGCATGATAGGGCACTGAACTGATGCGCCAGAAGTGCCCAGATTCCAATGGGGTATATGTGTGTGTGTGTGATCTCCCGTAAGATATTTATGGGAGGAACAGTTCTCTCACTGGGGAGACGGCCTCGATCTCGAGTGGCGGATATGTGTTTTAGCCTGGTCTAGAATTTAAAGAAACCGCCAGTATGAAGATACATTATTTACAGCCATGGAACGTGAGTATGAACACCCAATGACATTGATATCTTTTCCAGACTTTAGAGGGAAAACCCCGCTGAGAAGCAGTGAAACCGAACGAAGTCTGCATAATGAAATTGTCCATTTGTGCACTTTTCTGTCTTGAATATGTACATTAATTTCAGGTTTTGATATAATGATGTATTTCTTTCTACAAGAATTCGAACATCGTGCTGGAGGACGAATATTTAGGAAGTGGTGTTTTTATTCTTACATACAATATGACTTCTATTGTAGTTGTTATGACCTTATTACTTTGCTTGATGACAAAAGGAGTTATTCACTAGTATTGCTTAGCATAAAATAGTGACTATGCTTGTTTGTGAAACAGTATTTTCTCTAGTTATATTTTCCATTTATAGAGGGTGTGAATCACTCCATTTCATAACCGTAGCTTTTCCTGAGTTACTCTCGTTAAATTTGTCAATAAAGTCTAGTTTTGTAAATCAGTGTCTCATTTCAGTAGGCCTTTGTGTAACGATAAGCTTAGGAGAGAAATTTTAACAAAAGAGAAGGGATCTGCTAACCCAACGAAGAGCCACGGCTACCAGAGACATCTCAAGAAAAGTGAGATGTTTGATTCTATGCTTAAAACAGATGCACCAAATTAAGATGGCCCTCAGAACCCGGGGCCGTTAACATATATATATATATATATATATATATATATATATATATATATATATATATATATATATATATATATATATATATATATATATATATATATATATATATATATATATATATGACTATTTATCACATCACCGTGATTCATATACAATCAAAAGCTACAAACGTCCTTTAATATCAATTCACTCTACCTCGAAGTAATATATTTTCATATATGTTACCGACCTTCGGTAACATATATGAAAATATATTACTTCCTGAAAATAGAGTGAATTGGATATTAAAGGACGTTTGTAGCTTTCTGATTATATATATATATATATATATATATATATATATATATATATATATATATATATATAAATGCTGTGGCTAGCATATCAACAAATCTCAAAGTTACGTAAAGTAAACACGCGACAGTGCTTTGTGTCCTGTGCAAGCAGCCATTTGTAATTTTTAAAAAGTATATTTTTATACATGTGCGTGAATAACATGTAATTGCAGCTAAGTAAGTCTTAACAAACAAACTGATTCATGAAGCACACAAAATACACAAAACGTTTGCCGACCTATCTCGCAACATGTATAATAAACTGAAACAAAATCTGCATCATAGTAATCTTTGATCATTCTCAGCATATGTCAGCAACTATTTTTCTTAGATTGTGCGCGTGTGTGTGTGTGTGTGTTCCACTTATGATATGATTTGTATCGTGTACGTCGAATGTGTACCTGAGGAGCTAGGCAATAATGTTTGCCTTCCATTAAAGCCTTGTTGTCATGAATGAGTAAGTCCCTCCATATCACCTTGAAGGTCATCGAAAATCCAAGCAGCCATTTATCGCCGACCCTTCTTTGTGGAATTCTTCCTTCCACAAGATTCATGATCAAGCTAAAACTGGAAGCAGTAAGAACATTATTCATGAACATGCAAAGAGCGCTTGAAACTATAAACATCACACCAGGTTTAAAAGACGAGAAAGGCGTAATTTTTCCTCTGGGATTTCCATAACGTAACTTTGATTAAACCTCTCCGTCATAACGTTTTATCGTTGCAAAGAATTTTCAGATTTCATAGATTTTTGTTCTGAGTGACAAAATATCTTGAATAATTTTTGTAACACTTGACGAACACTAGCGGGATACTTTGGAAAAAAGTTCCGATAAAGAGATGCTTCATCTTGTGCCCCAGTGTTGTTCCCTTTTCTATACGGGGCTTTTACCCTGTCCACTGTGTGATGAAATCAATTGTAACGCCAAATCATATCGAACTGATTGGTTAACTTGAATAAAATACAGGACTTGCAGCTGTAAGTGGAATTTCACATTTTGGAAGGATTTCTCATCTCTTGGGTGTGTTTGAAAGAAGTGCATCCACTTCTTTATTTTACGCGTATTTTTAAAGTTCATCTTCAAGAAGTCATTCTTAAGTAAAATCAATAAAGAAAGAAAAATAAATAAAATAAGAGAAAATGACTGCTTTACAGAGGAGTAAATATTATTTTCATCCAGAATCAGTCAATATTTTTTTGTGATTTTAGCATTTATACTAAAATTTCTTAACTTTCATCTCCCAAAGCAGTTAACCATGGGTTTTCGAAGACTGACTTGATGATTCAATTTTTTTTCCAAATATTTTGGAAGGGGGCAGCATTTTCATACCTTTTATGAGATGATCCATTGTACTAAATGTCATGGGATCGAAAGGGAACTTCAACAGGATGAGGCGGCATCCTTCAACGCCTCTTTGTAAAATCTCTCGTCTAGGTTAATGAGGAAGCTACAAATTCTGACCGACTGCTCGACTCTTATGAAAAGCAGTCTTTCTTTAAATGTCTAAATAGGACAGATGCCAGTTCCATCTCCTGTTGCACAAACTGTGCCACAGATTTTATTCATAAATTTTGCTTTGCTGCCTTCGTATTTAAAAAAATAAAATAATCTCTGGATATTTTGACCACTGATAAACATTCAGAAGCAATTTTTATTCCTGGAGAAACCTCAGGTCCACCAGCACTGGGAATTGGAGAGGGTTGTCATCCTGCTTGTCTCAATTTTTTTTTTTTTTTTTGTGTGTTCTGTTTCCCTGTCTGATATCAGGAAAGCAAGCAAAAACAAAACAAAAAAGTTGCACTGGGAATATGTGTACAAATGGTACTTTATATATCTGTACCTGTGAGTTGCATTTATGCCCTAAATGCTAATGCACATTAGTATTCAAAGCAGTGACACCATATAATCAAAATTACATGGTATAAAAGTAAGTTTGAAAAACAATATTGCACGTTAATCAACTGAGTAACTATAGCTCTTATTTACTCTAGTGACTGCGATAAAATCACAATGATTTGAACAATTTTAATTGGAAAATACTAATGATCTGAGCGTTCTGCGGAATTCCCCTGTAAAAGCCATTTCACTTAGGTAAAATATGAAGCACCATCCACTTGGCCACTGAAAAATAATCTCATCTTCCGATAGCCCTCTGTTAGTGGAAGAAGCATCCTTAAAAATGGTTGCATCACCTGAAATTTTAACATTCAAATCCAGAAAATCATTCCGTTCTTTAACTTACATTGCAACCTTCGTATTAGTATGTTCTTTCCTCTTGGGTGACCCTTTGGTGCCTGACAAACATAATGCTCATGCACTTGTAAGAATGTGTTTCTGCATGTTTGCACATTGTAATGAACGTGACTGTGTTCTATCTTAATTACGTTCTTCATTAAAATGTAGTTATTTCTATCAGACTGAATAGTGCATCCCGCTGTAGTAGGAAGGATATGAAGCGTATAAAACTATCATACAAGATGCTATGCCTGAATGAATACTTAACCTTCATCTGAAATTGCACGTAACTAAATAAAGGAGGAAAAGCAATAGACGAATGATCATATAGCCCATCCTTGGTAATGTCTTTCCATCATTGCCATTAGAATAAGCCTGGGCTGAATAAAGGTGTCGGATGTCAGGCATATGAAGCCGTCTAGTAGTTACAGAATACATCCATTAGACACGTTTACTATACTTTATAGGTGCCGTTGAATGAGTCATGTCCCATCCAACCGTTGAGCCACGCTGGCAAAATAAAATCTTTGGTATCTTTGCATTTTAAAACAATATACTCTTGAAAATTTTGTAGTACACAGTCGAAAAAATCATTATACATGCAAAAAATTACCTACTGCAAATGACCTAATTGGCTTATAATTAAATGCATAAGAACGTTGACTTTGCTTCTCGTAATGCAATAACGTCCTTGGTTCTCCTGTCAATGACTTGTTATATAAAAGATAAAAGCCTAATGGAAAATAAAGATTAATTTAATTTGACAAGGATATTTGCGAATTAACATGTAACACTTGCATGGCTGAAATAGGGATGTAGCAAAAAAAGTTAACCTCAGCATGAATTTTACCAGAAAAAAAATACTTAGTAAAACTCCTTCTACCATATCACACCAAAAACAGCCAAACATAATCTGCATAATAATATTTCCAGCATACCTCTACATAACCTAAACTTTAATACCAGAATGTGTTTTGCAGATTTTTTAGTTTCATGATAGCTAACTGAAACGCTCCTCCATATCTGTTTGATTATGTGCCGAAGAGTCTTACCATTACCTTGAAGCTGATTTCCACCAATGTGAGAAATATTGACACTGAACACGTCAAGCTTAGTGTTCAGTCGTCGATATCAGTGACATTTCCCATGCAGAGACATTAACAGTTGACAGTGACTGTCGATGAAAAGTGAATGAACTGTGATCCCCGATTCCACTCACAATTCTCCCAACTGTCGCCTCGGTCGTTGTCCAGTTCAACCATTTTTGTGTCCGAAGCATTATTTATATGCAAGTTACTCTTTATGACATGGGGAATGAAAGTTAAATTTCCAGATTTATAGCTCATCGTTCTCTGCCCTTCGCCGTCTGGTTTTAGCGCATAAGGAAGACAAAATTATCCATCGTTGCATTTATGGACAACTCATAAGGACTAAAATTTTGTTGTGTTCATGATTAGAAAACCTCACTGGTTGACAATCCAAAACGTACTAACGATGGCTAAAACAGACAAAAATTAACAATTTTAATTTCATAAAATTTTTACCAGCGTCGTATATATGATCAGCTTATGTTGGAAAGTAACAAAATGTTATTTTCGTAACATCACTGGCAAAACAGAGACTTGCTCTAACAGAGTTTGGTTATGTAGCTATAAAGTTCCTGTCTCTGTTATAAACGAACGTATTGAAGGATATTATACTTTTTCCTCAACTTTTTCTCTGTTTACTCATAGATTCCTTAGACCTGTATTTTTCCTGTATAAAGAACTTCATTTATACTTTTTCGTATCACTTTTGAGCAGCGTTTCTTAACCCTTTTCGACCTCAGCACCCCTTTTGGTCAGGCCTAAAAGTCCAGCACCCCTACCATTGGTTAACACCTAGTTACTACAAGGATAAAGTAAAAACAAGTGCAGTACATCTTGATCATATATTTGGTTCATTCTCCAAAACAAAAACAGTAATTATGACAATAGCATTGGCAAAAACAAAAAAGAAAATGAAGGAAAGATCATGGACAAACTCAATAAAAAATACTCATCATGCGATTTTTGTTGTTGCTCATGTGCGACTAGTTTCTCATATGGTGGCATCGTGTTAGCCAGAGCCACCCTCATGTCATGGACGAGGCCTCCGTGAAGACGGTTTCGGATAGTTGTCTTGATGTTTTACCGCCACGTATGTGACCTTCCCAGCAACCCCTGAAATTGATGTCAGCACCCCCAGGCAAAGTAGCATCCCAGGTTAAGAAAACGCTTTTAGAGCAAAAAAATCGTGATAGAGATATAATATTTATTATTTTTTTATTCATATTGACCATTTAAGAGAAATTCCCTTCATATCATTAAATTCATTTTCAGATATTCTGTTAAACGAAAATTGATTTTATGCAATTAATTTTATGCAATCATATCCACTTGAAATATATGGCCGCCGGCCCAATGAATTTTAGCGTATGACAGTTGTGAAGCGAGTGTTAAAAGTTGCCATGCACAATGAATGAAGGCTTTGGTGTCCATATAACTTTTAACTGATTATCTTTATGTTGATCATTTCCTCTACCTAGAGATCGTTCATACATTTCGTGTTCAGAGTATTCTCGATCTCATGAGACTGCAGTTGTTATATATTGTTGATATTTTTCTTATTTGAGGTAATAACTTTTCTGCGTGGATTTGTTTATTGTTTTTGTATCTTAAAGCTGAAAATAGAACTAACCGATAGATGAGATGGTCTCTAGTTTTTCCATCCCTGTCGTTCTGTAACCGCCATGGTTAGTGATCTTTGTTGTTCTTTAAACTTTCATAAGTACTTCTTCTCTGTTTATTTGGTTAGTAATTATAAACTTCATAGGATTTCCTCGCTCTAGATACGTCACACTTTATCCATTATTCTTTGAAATGTTCTTCGAGTGGTTGGATGTTTTAGTGTAAATACAATTACAAGACCAGTTTCAAGGATATGAGATATTTCACTTGCCATCCTTATTCAGCTGTTATTCTTTTCCGTTAGCCTTTTCATTGCTGTTGACTTTGTCGTGTCTGATTCTCTTGCTATGGTTTCTTTGTTTCTTTTCATATAGCACCCTCTGCTGAATGACTGAGCAGAAAGTCCTATATAACTTACAACAGCTCATTTAGGAATATTCTTCATTGCTGCTTTCCTATCTGTGGCACGTCGGAGCAGACGAAAGGTTATTTTCTTTTTCTTACTTTTTAAAAGCTCTTGGTCTTTCGTATAGATACAATGCAGTTCACATGGTATTTATTTTCCATTTCTTACATAAATTCGATGTGGAATCATTTACAATAATATCAGAGATCTGATGATTCACATCACTGAATCACGAATTAAAACGACACCATATGGAGTGACACGATCAAATTACCCATCGTAGATTAAAAATGTCACATTTGGCTGTATTTCTCTACATTACTCCCCTCAGGTTCCTATCAGGTGTCTGATAACGATCATTATTGAGTAAACTTTGGGGCTATGCTGCTTTAATTTTTTTTTTTTTGTTCTCAAAAGGCTTGTTGTATTATAAAAAAGATGAAATGTAAGTTGGCTTGCCAGAAAAAGAATAGCGATTCGAAGCTTTTGATATATTATGAAAATCAGAAAGTAGGAAGGTGGATTCGTGTTTCCGTTGAAATAATGTTACAGGTTGTTAATTAGGTTATTGTTTAGTAGAATACCCGATAAAGACACCTTTTAACATCAGCCATTCACTGGTGACTGACCATGATTGGTTTGGTACAAGTACTGCAAGCACAAAGCAAGGCTGGCTTCTTGAATGGAAGCAGATACAAAAGTAAGTTAACACGCACAGGAAACCGCAAACAGTTCCGGATCTTTGTACGGTCTCTAAAATTACTACCGTGATAATAATTTAATATTTATATAGACAACGGACGCTGTATCTTACAGATAGTCTGAAGCTGTTTGTCAAGCCGACATCCTACCGTCTGGGTTTGTCTTACCATACCCCTCCCTCCTCCCCCTTCCTTATTTCCCCTCCTTTCCCTTCCCTTCCCCATTCCCCCTCCTCCTCTATATTCTCACTTCTATCCCCTTTCCCCCTCCTTCTTCCCTATTTCCTTCCTTTCCCTTTCCTCCCTCTCCCCTCCCCTCCCCTTCCCTACCCGCCCCGCTGCCCTTACGTTGTTATTGAGATTTTTCATGGCAGCGCTGTACACTATTGTTACCTGGGTAGGTCGACTAATTAGTTATTGCTTAGTTGATTGGATTTATATCGCCTTCTTTACCCAAGACCCACGTAGTTCTGTCAATTAAGGATAAAAGTAAACTCTAAACGACAGATACTGAATAGATTAGGTCGCCAGTTGAAAACTAGTTCAACAAAGAATAGAGGTTTATTTCATAATCACAAATTAATTCAACAAACTTACTGGAAAACTAGTTTCAACAAAAGTAAAATAAGAGGAAATGGGTTATTTACACGAGCTGACAGCAGCTCAAAATGTTAGTCCTAATCAAGACATAAATACCTCAGTGTTAAATAGACATGAACACAACAGATTAGTCTGCCTTTCAAACGCTTTTATAAGGCAGTGGAAGGCTGTGAACGTCGAAATGAGGCTTCTTGGCATTGATGATGCGGATTCTTCTCGAAGCAAGAGGGTTTTCTTCAAGACCAAGGCATACAAACTTCTGGAAAAGACATATCCAGATAACAATCTTGCACTACAGGAACTCTCATTCATCGTAACTTAATCACAAGGGGATGAATCTTATATCAAGAATAATACTTTTAACACCATGGAGGATAAGTTATGTGATGTCACTAAACAACAAAAATTGTCCTTAATGTATGACGACAAAAACGGGATATGTTTTACTAGGATTTCTTGGTCAGTGACTGCTTAAGAGAGGAAAGTTTGAACAATTAAATTGAGAGTTTCAGTTAAAGGGAAAGAGAACTGGGAGTAAGTGTCACAATCAGACTACTTCAGGATGAGATAATGCAGTGATCAGTTGCATAAGAATTCCTTGGTCCATTTGGAATAATAATTTTCTGCCTTGTGTTGAACAAAGGGGGAAAGAGACAAAGCGAGCTCAGAGAAAGAAGGCTTGCACGCCCAACTCCCAGGATGTCTGCTGAGAAAGTCTCTTGCTGCTGGGGTCGCTTCTCACTGCTTACTTAAAACTCCTCCTACTCGGGGTCTGACCTGAAATGACAATAGACTTGCCAGTACACAGGATAAAGAAGACTAAACTGTAGGAACAGTGCCTCTAAGGGCTGTCCTAGCAATACCCATCCCGGATTTATGGCCCTCTAAGCTAAAATTCTCGCCCATTGGCCGGGAGTGCACTTATTTTGAAAACAACCCCGGGGTTCCCGCCTAACTTGTTCACAAGTGAGCAGCCTACACCGTCTGCCCCTTTACTTTAATAAATTTTAAGTTATTATTCTACTAAAAAGCTAGGAAGGGAGATCGAACAGTGAATATTTATAATAGCTTCCCCCCTTAAGAAGGCATTCACTCCCTTTCGGGCATGAAGGCCTGCACTAAGCAAGCTGTTCACCTCTATTACTTTACTCTTTTCTCTGAATAGATTTTTCCCTTTTTCTCTAGAATCTTACTTACTACAGACTCCTAACAGTGCTGAAAGGTGTCTACGGACATTTATGTGGTACCTCTGATGATAGTGAAATGTATTCCTAGACAAATGGTACATTCAGTTGTATCTTTTATGACATAACTTATTAGAACACTGCTGTAGCACCAACTTAAATGGCTAGCTAGATTAGAATATTCTTGCAAGTATACAATTTCTTACACTAGAATGTACAATTATAGTAAACAAAGGAGTAACCTGAAGTTCCTTAAATTAGTTTTTATACTTGAACAAGAGAGGTACCCATTCCTCCCCAGTTTTATGGAAAATGCTTTCCTCAACTGAAGTACTATGCCATGCGTGTCACAAGCTCAATGGCTCTATTCCCAGTAGTTACAATTACTGGCTTAACAAGTTATACTTACTTAGTTACTGCTACTCATTACAAGACTTAAATCACAAGGTTACTACCACTACTTACTGAATCTGGTCGAGGTTGTTACTCTGGTGTTACTAAGGCAGAGATCAAGCCAGCTACCTCCTCTGGGCAGAAGCCAGGATCATTCTGAGATGGAAAGACACTGTGCCAAGGAGGCACGAGTGCCAGGGGGAGCTCGAGGTTCTTGCAACTACTTGGCTCTTTTCTATCCCTTCTTCTTCTTTGTGTTCCTCCAAAGCCTATTCATGACAGTCCTAGGAGATGATGAGGGCACCGACTCTGGGGAAAGGCCAGAAGGGCTATTGGGCACAAAATCAGGGGTTACCTCAGAGGCTATTGGAGGGCCCCCTACTCCAGTTGCTGCGACAACCAGAGCAAGAGTGGTCTCACCCTGTGTCCAAGGAGGCCAGTCACACGTTGCTAGGATCAATTTGGTGAAATCGAGGGGGTGGCCCAACGTCTGAGACAGACGGAGCTTGGCACTGCTCAGAGCTCACAAGTGGCAATGGCAGAGATTGATGGTTAGGCATGCCTGACGAAGGGTCCGAAGGTGCAATACCTCGTGGATGGCTTGAGTTGGGCTGAGACAGAGATTCCTGTCCCAGTTGGAGGTCAGAGCCTCTTGGAGATGCTTGATTTGTGGCATCCGCTGGAGGTTGCTTATTATGGCAACCCTCCCAATTAGTGGAGTGGCCTGTCACATTGCATGCTCGACAGTGGAATTGCTTCCCTTTAGTGTCCTTTCATGCAGAGGGAGGATTTTGTTGGTGGCCGTCCTTTTGTGAAGAGGGAGGACTAGGCCTGGAATTGCACTGAGTGTGCCCCTTCCGTCGACCACTTCGGCAGGCGGAAGGTATTTTCTTCTTTGGGGCACGCCAGTCAAGTGGCTGTGCTCGTGGCTAGTGACCTGTACCAGTGAAGAGGTTTGATGTGTTGACCTTACAGTCTTTTGTTTTCTGATAACTTTTCTTCAACTCTGGGAATTCTTCATTGGGTTTATCATTTACATTGGCAGATTATGCATAATTATCAGTTTTGTACTAATTCACACAGTAGTTTCCTTGAGATAAATAAATTATCAATTTCCTTTTCATGAATAATTTCTGCTTTATAGCAATTTTTGCTCTGAGAATAAGATCAATTTAAGATTAATAAAATTGATAACATTTAACAAAATAAGCCTAAAAAGCGGAAAAGGAAAAATTCTTTCACAAGTACACAAAGTCCAAACCTAAGCATATGTATATTAGAATAGAGTTAACCTGAGTAATCCCTCCTAAGCGATTTGGAACTGTATACAGCAAAGGTACAATAGCTACCTTTTATTGTTGAAGAAAGCTTTGGTGCTAAAGTGGGGAGGGAATCCATGACTGTGCTGAGAGAGGCTGAGAGGCTAAAAGCTCAAGAATCTGTTGTTGCAATTCTAGATTAAATCAGCCTTATTCCAGGACGTGCCCTTGCTCCTAACGGTGTATCGGAAGATGAGATAGAAATCAGTGAATGAGAGGCATGGTGTAGATCAGCAACTTCGTATGATTGTTGACAAACACTGAGTAGTTATCAAAGCATATTTTGTGCCCGGTTACAATGCAAAAGTAGGCTTCCGGAAATAAGTGATGAGAGCAAACGATCAAAGTATTGTAATACGGTCTAAAACATCGAGAAACGCAGGGAAATCCTGGACAGTATCAGGATTTGAAGTAAATTACCCAGACATTCATAAGTAGTGCAAAGAATGACCCTGTTTAAAATGATACGAAAGTCAAGATGGAGAAAACAATAAACGAAATACAAAAAAAAACGATAATATCATGAACAGTTACTATGGATACCCATGACTTTGAATAGGTTTGTCAGTATTTGAAGTGAATTACCCAGAGATTCATAAGTAGCGCAAAGAATGAACCTGTTTAAAATGACACGTAAGTCAAGATGGAGAAAACAATAAACGAAATACAAAAAAAAAAATATATCATGAACAGTTACTATGGATACCCACGTCTTTGAATAGCTTTGTCAGTATTTGAAGTAAATTACCCAGAGATTCATAAGTAGTGCAAAGAACGAAACTGTTTAAAATGACACGTGGTTCAAGATGGAGAAAACAATAAACGAAATACAAAAAAAAAAAAAAAAAGATATCATGAACAGTTACTATGGATACCCATGTCTTTGAATAGCTTTGTCAGTATTTGAAGTAAATTACCAAGAGATTCATAAGTAGTGCAAAGAATGAACCTGTTTAAAATGACACGTAGTTCAAGATGGAAAAAACAATAAACAAAATACAAAAAAAAAAAAAACCATATCATGAACAGTTACTATGGATACCCATGTCTTTGAATGGCTTTGTCAGTATTTGAAGTAAATTACCCAGAGAATCATAGGTAGCGCAAAGAATGAACCTGTTTAAAATGACACGTAGTTCAAGATGGAGAAAACAATAAACGAAATACAAAAAAAAAGAAAAAAAGATATCATGAACAGTTACTATGGATACCCAAGTCTTTGAATGGCTTTGTCAGTATTTGAAGTAAATTACCCAGAGATTCATAAGTAGTGCAAAGAATGAACCTGTTTAAAATGACACGTAGTTCAAGATGGAGAAAACAATAAACAAAATACAAAAAAAAAAAAAAACCATATCATGAACAGTTACTATGGATACCCATGTCTTTGAATAGCTTTGTCAGTATTTGAAGTAAATTACCCAGAGATTCATAAGTAGCGCAAAGAATGAACCTGTTTAAAATGACACGTAAGTCAAGATGAAGAAAACAATAAACGAAATACAAAAAAAAGATATCATGAACGGTTACTATGGATACCCACGTCTTTGAATAGCTTTGTCAGTATTTGAAGTAAATTACCAGAGATTCATAAGTAGTGCAAAAGAACGAACCTGTTTAAAATGACACGTAGTTCAAGATGGAGAAAACAATAAACGAAATACAAAAAAAAAAAAAAAAAGATATGAACGGTTACTATGGATACCCATGTCTTTGAATAGCTTTGTCAAAGCATTTGAAGTAAATTACCAAGAGATTCATAAGTAGTGCAAAGAATGAACCTGTTTAAAATGACACGCAGTTCAAGATGGAGAAAACAATAAACGAAATACAAAAAAAAAGGATATCATGAACAGTTACTATGGATACCCAAGTCTTTGAATGTCTTTGTCAGTATTTGAAACAATAAATTACCCGGAGAATCATAAGTAGTGCAAAAGAATGAACCTGTTTAAAATGACACGTAGTTCAAGATGGAGAAAACAAAAAAACGAAATACAAAAAAAAAAAAAATATCATGAACAGTTAATATGGATACCCAAGTCTTTGAATGGCTTTGTCAGTATTTGAAGTAAATTTACCCGGAGAATCATAAGTAGTGCAAAGAATGAACCTGTTTAAAATGACACGTAGTTCAAGATGGAGAAAACAATAAACGAAATACAAAAAAAAAAAAAAAAGATATCATGAACAGTTACTATGGATACCCAAGTCTTTGAATGGCTTTGTCTGTATTTGAAGTAAATTACCCAGAGAATCATAAGTAGTGCAAAGAATGAACCTGTTTAAAATGACACGTAGTTCAAGATGGAGAAAACAATAAACAAAATACAAAAAAAAAAAAAACCATATCATGAACAGTTACTATGGATACCCATGTCTTTGAGTAGCTTTGTCAGTATTTGAAGTAAATTACCCAGAGATTCATAAGTAGCGCAAAGAATGAACCTGTTTAAAATGACACGTAAGTCAAGATGGAGAAACAATAAACGAAATACAAAAAAAAAATATCATGAACGGTTACTATGGATACCCACGTCTTTGAATAGCTTTGTCAGTATTTGAAGTAAATTACCCAGAGATTCATAAGTAGCGCAAAGAATGACCCTGTTTAAAATGACACGTAAGTCAAGATGGAGAAAACAATAAACGAAATACAAAAAAAAAAAGATGTCATGAACAGTTACTATGGATACCCACGTCTTTGAATAGCTTTGTCAGTATTTGAAGTAAATTACCAAGAGATTCATAAGTAGTGCAAAGAATGAACCTGTTTAAAATGACACGTAAGTCAAGATGGAGAAAACAATAAACAGAAGTACAAAAAAAAAAAAAAAAATGATACTATCATGAACAGTTACAATGGATACCCATGTCTTTGAATAGCTTTATGTCAGTATTTGAAATAAATTACCCAGAGATGCATAAGTAGTGCAAAGAATGATCCTGTTTAAAATGACACAAAGTCAAGATGGAGAAACAATAAACGAAATCCAAAAAAAAAAAAAAAACGATAATATCATCAACAGTTACTATGGATACCCATGTCTTTGAATAGCTTTGTTAGTATTTGAAGTAAATTACCCAGAGATTCATAAGTAGTGCAAAGAATGACCTTGTTTAAAATGACACGTAAGTCAAGATGGAGAAAACAATAAACGAATTAAAAAAACGAAAAACGATAATATCATGAACAGTTACTATGGATACCCATGTCTTTGAATAGCTTTGTCAGTATTTGAAGTAAATTACCCAGAGATTCATAAGTAGTGCAAAGAATGAACCTGTTTAAAATGACACGTAAGTGAAGATGGAGAAAACAATAAACGAAATAAAAAAAAAAACAATAATATCATGAACAGTTACTATGGATACCCATGTCTTTGAATAGCTTTGTCTCCTTTTCCTTCTTAGGAGTTTAAGCAACCAAACTGAGCAAGCAATGTTACTATAAATTTAACTTACTGATTGGAAAGAAGAATAGAAAGTCTATACAATTTCACTTTCAACAAGCATTAACAGAAAAGAAAAATGAAAACATTTTACAGTACATTTTAAAGAAAAATAAACTAATCGCCATTCAGATGAATATAAATAATTGTATTACAATGTCCAAAACAAATCGATATTTACGTGTTTAGCGTGAACCAAATATGTTACCGTGTTATTCCACAAGTCAACTAATATGCTAGCAAGAGCAAGACGAAGAAAAAAGCAAATGTGTTCTATATTCATATGATATGCCTGAGCTTCCATGGTGATCGTAATTATGTTGGACACAACACGAGCTGGCGAAAGATTTCGTGTTCATTCTACAGGATATCACCAGCAAGTACCGATTTCCAGCTGTCGGTCCAAAACTCAGCAAGGACGTTCTGACAATCCATTTTTGCTTATCCCTGGCGTATTTCTTTTTGTAAGTGTGAATCGAATTATCTTCAGTAAATGAACTTTAAAGGTAGAATCATCTACAATTCTCTTCAGTAAGTGTAAACATGCTTAGCTGATATATATATATATATATATATATATATATATATATATATATATATATATATATATATATATATATATATATATATATATATATATATATATATATATATATATATATATATATATGTATGTATATATATATATATATATATATATATATATATATATATATATATATATGTATGTATATATATATATATATATGTGTATATATATATATATATATATATATATATATATATATATATATATATATATATATATATATATATATATATATATATATATATATTTATATTTATATTTATATTTATATATATATATATATATATATATATATATATATATATATATATATATATATATATATATTTATATTTATATATATATATATATATATATATATATATATATATATATATATATATATATATATATATATATATATATATATATATATATATATATAGTATATATATATATATATATATATATATATATATATATATATATATATATATATATATATATATATATATATATATATATATATATATATATATATATATATATATATATATATATATATATATATATAATATATATATATATATATATATATATATATATATATATATATATATATATATATATACATTTAAGTACAAGAAGTCGCTGCACAGATGACCTTTAATTTGCTCTTAGTTTATTGAAAGTAGAAGCATCGCTGCATACCCGATCCCAGTTGACTTAGATATCAAAACAAAGTTATCAACATTTCGATCTAGCCATTTCTTTACCTGAAACGGATATTGAGATGGGACGGTTAAAAGGGGCAAAGATATGAGGCTGGGTGCCACTCCTTAAGCAGCTTAGCCCAACTAAGCTGTTTAAAACAACCTTTCTAAGGGCAGATTAAGCTGTTGAATTGTCTTTCCTCCGCAGGATACCTGAGAAGACGCCGACAGATGGCTAGGACACCTGGCAAATGACACATCATTTGCACATGGCCACAATACTCGGCAGACATTTGCGAGCTGCCACGACACTCAGCCGAGACCTTAAAAAGAGAAGGACAGGAGGTCTCAGGGGTTTTCATTAGGCAGTTAGTTGGGGAGGCAGTCAGCAGTCAAGCAGTATGCAGTCGGGCCGTTAGCAGTTAAACAGCAGTTTGCCATAGAGACCTTCATCCCCCCTGACCGACTCCAGACTCGGTACGGTCTCTACAGTCATCCTCGAGTGGATCGTCCAAGTGATACTGTGCATCACCATACGTGTGATTGTCCCTTGTCGTCCTTCGCCAGAGACCTGCTTCCCCTAAGGTAAAGTGCGAGTAAAGACTTTTCAGTCACGACAGTTTGCCGTTTAGATGATTTATTGGGTGCCAGTATTCTACCTCTATCCTTGTGCCATTTTATCCAGTGCCATTGCCACTGTTCTGTGTTCCAGTGTAAAGTGTTCAATTATTCCTTGAGTCCTTGGCACCCTCAGTGCAGACTCGAGTCATATTCTGTGTTATACTTTTCCTTTACTGGCGTGCAATGTGTAAATCTCTCTTGCACAGGGACCTATTCACAGTGGACTCATCTTGGACTGTGCCTTGCCCTTATTCAATACTCCAGTAGGAGGATCTTCAGGCATTGCAAGCCCTTTAACAATTCAATTACCCATTTTCCCTTCTAATGCTTTTCTTTTGAAAATATAATTCCTTAATTTATCCTAAGTGTTTACGTAACATTTCCTTATGAAGTAGAGCCTTCACCTCCTAAAATCATCCCTTGGTCTTTGTTTTTTTACAGTTTACCTTTATGTAAGTCAGAACTCCAAGGCCAAATAAATAGTTTCCATTGCCGGCCTGTAAAAATCTCTAGAAATCACATAATCCCAAGTAAATTCGTAAAAATGGCGACGTTCCTATAGATCTCGTTTAGCAGTTGCATTTTCCCCTATTGTTGCTTCATTGCATTTGCAACTCACCAGATCAGCTATTAGCAAAGCTAAGCTGGGTGCAAGACAAATTCCGAACCTGGTACCAAGAGCATGGACCAAGAGATCCATGTAAGAAATGTGTTTATCTTAGCAAATTTTTATTTTTTTTTACAATCGTGACTATTTCTAGAAATCAGTAATAGGGACGCATGTATTCACTGAGAGAAGAGACCCGCCACATTAGATTTGTTAATCCATGCCTTTCAGGATAGGTAGTTGGGAAATAACCAGTGCTGACTATTTTTTTGTTTTGAGGAATAGTGTAAAAGAAATTCCTAGGTGTTAAAATCTTTGCCAGTTTTCTGTTCGAGGAATAGTGCAACAGAAGTTACACTGTGTTAAATGTTACTACGCATTTGGGAATAGCGAGATTATTTAGGCCCGGACGAACTCCCCCGTGGATAAGATCAGCTTGCATTGCTGAAGTACTCTCTCTCAGGTTAGCTAAAATTTGAATTAGGTGTTAGGAAAGCGAAACTTTGAACTCCACTTCTAGGGAAAATTACGAGGTCATTTTACTGTTATCCGCTCATCTCGTGACATTCCCCGGAGCCCCAGACGGTCTATAAAGAGACGGATTCATTCACACAGAGTCTAAAAATAACTCTGGTGAGCATCAGACGACCTTCACCCACCCCCTTCCCTCCCTGTGTTCCTACATTCTCAGCAAAATTTTTTGGTGGGTTTTATCCTGTTAGTAACTTCCAAGTCCTACAGGACAAATCCTATTCTCAAGTCTTATGAGACCAACTCAATTTCTCAGTCCTAAGGTCTCAAAAGGACTTGAATTTTGCAGAATTAGAATTCCCTCAATTCAGTGGAGTCTCATGAGCCTTGAATTTGGTTTGCCTGTAGATACCCCAAGTCTTAAGATTCCCCACTAAAATTCTCATCTTATGAGGCAAGAATTTCCAAGTCCTACAGGCAAACCAAATTCCAAGTCTTACAAGACTCCACTAAATTCTACGTCGTACGAGGCGAGAATTTCCAAGTCCTACAGGCAAACTAAATTCCAAGGCTCATGAGACTCCAATAAATTCTATGTCTTACGAGGTGAGAATTTCTAATTCCTACGGGAAAACCAAAATTCAAGTCCTTTTGAGACCTTATATTAGTGTGTTTCACACACACCCAAGCCCTTACGGGACTGATCACTCCAGTTCATTGGAACAACGCCTTAATTTCACGCTACAGCCGGCCAAGTCTGAGAGTGACATAAAACCCATTTACATCTTCCAAGACACATATTAAAATTCGTTCGCCACGAACAACCATGTCTTACTCAGACATATTAAATTTTAACAAAGTCTTCTCAAACTTACTGATCATTGTCTTAGTCAGACATATCAATTCTCATTCAGTCTGAACAACTGAGTGTTTCAGATTCTTGCAATTAAGTTTTTTCAGACAACCTGAGTCTTCTCAGACATATTTGATTCTCTAGCGGGTCCAGTCCATACAACCATTATTTCAAGATGGCTATTGCCAGAGCCCAAAAAAATGACGACTTCAAATTCTACATGTCCGCTGGAAAGGACATGGGACTATCAGGATAAGCCCTGAGGGAATGGGTTCAAGAGAGAGTGGACGATGCCAAGGAGGAAAGAGAAGAGGAGAGGCAAGAGAGAGAGAAAGAGAGGATCGCCCAGGAGAAAAGAGAGGAAATAGAATGACAAGAGAGAGAGAGAGAGAGAATCTCCCAGGAAAAAAGAGAGGAGATAGAATGGCAAGAGAGAGCAAAAAGATAGGAGATGGAGAGGCAAGAGAGGGAGAAAGAAAGAGTTGCCCAGGAAAAGAGAGAGGAGATAGAATGGCAAGAGAAGGAGAAAGAGAGGCAAGAGAAAGAGAAAGAAAGGGAGGAGAAAGAGAAAGGAAGACAGGAGAAAAAGAAAGGCAGGAGAAAAAGAAGAGAAAGAAAGATTAGCCCAGGAGAAAGGGAGAGAGGCAGAAAGAGAGGAAAGAGAAAAACAGCACTCCCACGAACTCCAAGTGCTGGCCCTACGTGGTACCACCCCATGCGCTTCTGCCTCAGGGATGAGTGCCCTTAGCCAGGCCCACTTAGTCATACCCAAATGGACCGAGGCCGAACCTGAGGTGTGGCTCGACAGAGCAGGGAGAGTCCTGGAATGCTGCGCCCTCTCCCCCAACGAACTCTCCCTAGTACTAAATAAATTCCTCGGCGGGAAGGCACTGATTGCCTACCACACCCTTCCTAGGGAGGACCATGAAAAATGGGAAGCCATACGCCTAGCCATTACGAAGGCGTACAAAATCAACCCCGAACGTTGGAGGCAGCCTTGGAGAGGACAGGTGAAGGAAGCAGGTCAAACTTGGACTGAGTGGGCTTACCATTCAGAAAGGACCCTAGCGAAGTGGCTCGAGTCCGAGGGTGCCACTAGTGCCGCTGATATCCTCGAGAGGATCAAACTTGAAAACTTCTTGTCCTTCACTCCTCCTGCCCTTGCCACACACATAGGGGAGAAGGCCCCTACAACGCTAAAGGAATGCTGCTGCCTTACCAACACGTGGGAAACATATCACCCTCAGGAAGGATCCATGCGGCAGAAGATAAATCCTCTGCCCCTCCTCGGAGGATCAAATCCCCCCAAGAATGGAAGCCCGGGCAAGCCCCTAACTTGCCATTATTGTAAAAAGATGGGGCATTGCTCTGATCAGTGCCAAAACAAGCAAACAGCCCCCCTTTCTCCCGGAAAATCACCCAATAACTCACCTGCACCCTCCACAGGGGCAGTGCGAAGAGATTTTAGCCAAATCTTTTGCACAGCGTGCAAAGTTTATGGTCACTCTCCCTCATGGGCGAAATGCCCTAAAAATAATAGGTCCAATACACCCACCGTCACCTTGACCGTCACGAATTCCAATTCCTTGGGCCCTCCCTCCAAAGGTCCCATACATGTGGCCCCCCCCCAGGAGGCAGCTACCCTGCCCACCGAGTCAAGGCATTCGATGACTCTGGTGTGCAAATCTCCCTCATACAAAGGGATAGAGTTCCCTATGGAACTATTGTCAATAGACAAAACCTCGTCACGGTTGAGGGAGTAAATCAATTTAAAATGGTACTCCCTACAGTCCAATTGAGAGTCTCAAGACCTCATCAATCAAAAATTTGCAATCTTGCAGTAGCAATCTATCTTCCCGGAGGCTATGACGTCGTCCTGGGACAGGACTTTCAGTCCCCACAGAAATCACGACAATCCAGGGGTCCACATCCCCCAACTCATTCCTAAGCCGCGAGAAATCCTCCACCACCTGTCCCCCAGTCAAGACTGGTGTCCCCTGTTTACCATAAGGACATGAAGTTCCTACCAGTGCCACCTGAATACGATGTACAGTGGCCCCCTTGATCAATTCCCAATCCAGTTCCAGTGCCTGGCCCTGCCTAAGTGCCAGTGTCAGGCCCCCTACCAGGTCTCCCTCACGGAGATGCCAAATCCCTGCCAGTGCCACTCGCATGCACCAAGCAGTGCCAAGCTCCAACTGTCCCGACCGACAATCACAAGAAACCACTGATAGTGCCTGACCCTACCTTAGCGCCAGCGTCAGAGCACGCCCCCGATCTCCATTCAAGGGATACAACTCAGGACCATTCCCTCTCTTCTCCCGGCCTGGCACCGCTACAGCGTCGGTAAGAGAGACGGTTCCTCTCGACCACAACAGAAGTTCACCTGAAGGTGCGGTCTTCCAACCCGTGCCTGAGCTGGTCATTGATACCTGCAAGTCACCCACGCCCCGCCGACCGTCACCGCTCTCTCTGCCGCCTGCCGCAGATAGCCTCGTGAGTCATCATTCTGCCCCGTCTCATTTGGCCGATGAACTCTAAGAGCTGCAACGGATCATGGTAGAGCTAGCGAAGAAGATCCCTGTGTCAGCTGTCGCAGCAGCCGACACAGGTGGCACTCCATGCCACCCCTCCGATTCCCCGGCAGAGGACGACTGTCCAAGTAGGAGAGGTTCGCAGCAGAATTACCACGGGCGTGGGAAATTCTAGGTAGTCTACAAAGAGCTCTAGAGCTCTCCTGGCACCTGTGCCACCCCTTCATCTTTCGAAGGTTTTGGCACCTCTAATCCAGAAGAAGATGTCAAGGCCCTCCACTATCTTCTTCCGTCCCTCTGGAACTTCTATCCCTTATCCTCCTGATGATTTTTCCTTTAAGCTTTTCTGAAATTATCACCACGAGAGGCAATTAAATACGGGATACCATTTCCCTCTAAATATATAAATCATTTCTGTTATAAAGCAGTATGAATAACAGAGTGGGAAGTGGCACGCCCTTGTGCCCATACCTTGGCACAGGGCATGCGTGTCAGCTCTTCCTGAAGGAGTCGTGGCCTTTGGGTTCCCTTTTCCAGCCCTTGGGCTGAGAGATAGTCCGGGCCGTAGTTTATATGCGACGGACAATAAATTCTTGACTGCCATGCCCTTTAGGCAGAGGATAGGGGAAACTGGGAAGCCGTATGCCAAGCAGTTACCAAGGCGTATATGATTACCCCTGAGCGGTGGAGGAGGCGTTGGAGAGAGCAGCCAGGAGAAGCAGGCCAGACATGGTCTGATTGGGTGTACCATTCTGAGTGGGCGTTAGCAAAATGGCTCGAGTCCAAAGGAGCCACTAGCGCCGCCGAGGTACTCAAAAAATTTTAATTTGAGCATTTTCTGCGCTACGCCCCTCCTGCCCTGGCCATTCATGTAGTAGAAAAAGCCCCAGCAACACTTATTGAGTGTTGCTGGATAGCAGACATGTGGGAGACTCACCACCCTCAGGAAGGATCCATGGGGTGAAAGATAAATCCCCCACCCCTCCTCGGAGGATCAAATCCTCCCAAAAATGGAAGCTCGGGCAAGCCTCTTACTTGCCATTATTGTAAAAAGATGGGGCACTCAACTGAACAGTACAGAACTCGGCCCAAGGCTCCCTCTCATCCGCCTCCGAAGACATCACAGCCGCCTCTGTAATACAGCATTCCATAAACATCAAGGAGGCGTGAAACCCATAGCCCAGGGATACTTATCAGCTTAACCCCGGATAAGGCCGTTAGGATCGAAGAACAGGTCCAACTTTTCTCGACCTCGGCTCTTAAGGAACAAAGTTTAGCCCCTGGGCCTCTCTTGTAGTACTAGTACCTTAGGAGGGTGGTGGAGATTGACTTTGTGTCAATTTCAGGAAGTTGAATGAAACGAATTTTGTCGGAACCTCCTACTTCCCCAAATCGAGGATTGCTTAGACAGCCTGGGAGTGCCCTATCTAAGCAAGAATGATTTGGAGAAGGGCTATTGGCAAGTCCCGCTGTCTGAGGGGTCACGCCCTCGGATGGAGTTAATAACTCCCAGTGAATCTACCAATAAAAAGTTATGCTATTCAGGTTAAAAAATGCTCCCAGCTGTTTCCAACATTTGATGAACAAGGTGTACTGGCGGGCATAAAAAAACTATGCGGTATACTTCTTGAACAACATCGTTACCTGCCCAGCACCTGGGAAGAAGTTTCTGTTGCCAGTCTGTAAAAATCTCTAGAAATCATATAACCCCAGGGGAAGTTGCTTAAAAAAAAAAAAATATATATATATATATATATATATATATATATATATATATATATATATATATATATATATATATGATATATATATGACATATATATATAGTACATATATATACACACATATTGACACAGATATATATATATATATATATATGTCCTATATATATATATATATATCCGATATAAATATATATATATATATATGAAATTTTTATTGCCCTGGATTTAAATACTTCTTGAAGCTACAAATATTCCTGCTTTAATATCTAATTTATTCTGCCTTAAAATGTCCCCGATGGGGAATTATCACTGAAGGGCGAATTCTTTAAAATGATAAATGGATCAGACCTGTGCCTCCTTTCATTCCCCAGACACGGATACCTCTTGAGCACACCATTCGACAATTAAACCATTGAGCCTTAAGAATCCTACAAGCTAGTGCCGAATCCTTCCCTTCGTATTTCATCCGTCGAGCCAGGGAAATTACACTTGGCTTTGGTATTAGCCTACCTCCACCATTATAGCTTAATGTTACATTTGGAACACGCAGCTCTTACACCTCTCTCGGTGGCTCAATGATTTGACCGTCGAACGGAGTCGCTGGGTTGTACCGTATCGAGGGAATGAGACCTGGCGGTACCGATCCATTTATCATTTTAAAAATTCCCCTTGGTGATAATTCCCCTAGGGGATATTTCCAGTAGCTTGAATTAGAGTATTATATATATTTGTAGCTTTATAAATTTGTATAAATCATGGTGTGATAAAATTCATAATAAGAGCTGTGTGTTCCAAACGTACCAATGAGCTATTATGGTGGAGGTGGGTTAATTCCGAAGATATACTATTTCCTACTGCCGATGGGGCGTTTGATTACTAGGGCAGATTCGGCATTGACTTATACCTCTTTAGTGGCTTAATGGTTTGACCGTCAATGGAGCCGCTGGGAGGTACTTCGAGGGCCTGAGACCTAAATACAGGTACTGATCCATTGGTCATTTTAAAAATTCCCCTTCAGCAATAATCCTCTGGGGATTTCCTGAAATGGCAATTAGAATTAGTTTGTAGTATTGGGGACTTTATAGATATATATAATATATATATATATATATAATATAGATATATATATATATATATATATATATATATATATATATATATATATATATATATATATATATATATATATATATATATATATATATATATATGTATATATATATATATATATATATATATATATATATATATATATATATATATATATATATATATATATATATATATTATATTTTTACTATTTCCTTCGTTTATGGTTATTTTTTACAGGCCGGCAACGAAAACTTTATTTAACTGGCCTTGGAGTTCTGACTTGCGTAAAGGGAAGTCAAAAAAATAAGAAAAAGGGGTTTTTTTAGGAGCTGAAGGCCCTCCTTCATAAGGAAATTTTATCTAAACACTTGGGCTAAATTAAAGAATTATATTTACAAAAGCAAGCATTTGAAGGAAAATGGATAAGTAAATTGATAAAGGGCTTGCAACGCCTGAAGATCCTTCTGGGAGTCTTGATTACAGGTAGAGCACAAGCCAAGATGAGTCCACTGCAAATGGGTCCCTCTGCAAGAGAGATTTACACATTACATGCCAGTAAAGGAACAATTTAATACAGAATATGACTTGAGTTTGCACTGAGGGTGCCAAAGACTCGAGGAATGAATGACCACTTTTACACTCAAACACAGGACATTGAAAATGGCAAGGGCTAAACTGGCACAAGGACAGAAATGAAATGCTGGTACTCCAGGCTTTCTAAAGGGCAAACTTTTGTGACCGAAAAGTCTTTACTCCACTTTGCCTTAGGGGAAGCTGGTCTCTGACGAAGAAGGACGAGGGATGATCACACGTATGGCAGTGCCCTCGAGGATGACTGCAGTCTGGAGTCTGGAGTCGGGAGTCGGACGGGGAAAGAAAATCTTCTCAGCAATCTGCATCACCCGCCCACGTGCAGGATTCTTTCTGCGTCTGCATGTCTTATGCTATCACATCTAACTAACTGCTGCTTACTGTTCCTCTCCCTTATAAGGCACGCAGCCAGGGCTATGAGTCGTGTCCAAGGATGAATCACGGCCAGGTGTTCAGCGATTTGGGGGGGGGCGGGCTCTTCCCATGTCCTATGGGTGTAAGACAATTCGGGCAGCTTAACTTGCCTTTAGAAAGTCATTTTAAGAAGATTAGTTGGGCTAATCTTCTTAAGGGAGTGGCATAAAATATCTTCCTGGCCCCTGTTACCTATGTCATCTCAATATCTGTTCCAGGTAAAAAAAAATACAGATCGGAGTGTTGATAATACGATTGGCCATGTGGTTCTTAATAAACAAAAAGGGGTAAATTAGGCGGGAGGGCGGCACTCTGCGTGAGACGTCTGGGCTATTATAATAGCAAAACAGACTTCATAGAAGGAAGGGAAGAGGAAAAAGAAAAAAAACAATAATAATAATAATAATATCAAAAGGAAAAATTAACTGGATGTTACGAATGAAAACGTGACCCGCAATTGAACAGAATACACATCTCTCGAGCTTACGAAAGGGGCATTTAAAATCACAAGGGCAAGAGTCTATGACTCTGCAATTCATTAAAAGGAAAGATAAATAAATAAGTAAAAGAGAGTAAATGATATTGGCAGTAGAGCTAAGGGGAAAGAGTGAGGGTTTTATTGTGTTATGCGGGAATTTATCGTCCCTCGCCTATAAATTACAGCCCGGACTATCACTTCAGCCCCAGGGCGAGAAAGTGCACCTGAAGGGCATGACTCCTTCAGGAAGAGCTGACACGCACGCCCAGGTACCAAGGTATGGGTGCAAGGGCATGCCACTTCCCACTCTGTTATTCTTAATGATTTATACATTTGCGGGAATGGCATCCCGTATTTAATTGCCTCTTGTGAGGATAATTTAAGAAAAGGATTAAATAGGAAATGATAAGGGATAGAAGTTCCTGAGGAACGGAAGAACATACTGGAGGGCCTGATATCCCCTTCTGGATCAGAGGTGCCAAGACCTTCGAAAAATGAAATGGTGGTACAGGTGCCAGGGGAGCTCTAGAGCTCTTTGTAAACTACCGGGAAATTCTCACGCTCGTGGTAATTTCGCCTCGAACCTTTCTTAATGGGACAGTCGTCCTCGGCCGGGGAAGCGGAGGGCCTGAGACCGTAGGGCGGCACGGAGTGCCACCTGGGCCTGCCGCTGCGACAGCTGGTGCAGGAGTTTTCCATGCTGGTTCTACCCTGATCCGTCGCAGCTCTTGTAGTTCATCGGCCAAGTGAGATATGGCAGAATCCTGATTTGCAATTGCGTCAGCAACGGCTGAGGCAGAGAGGAGGCGGTCGGGGGCGGCGTGAGCCGCTCACAGGTATCAATGACCAGCTCAGGATGGGTTGCGAGGCTGCACCTGCAGGTGAGCTTCCGCTGTGGTCGAGAGGAACTGTCTCTCTTACCGACGCTGGTAAGCGGTGCCAGGCCGGGAGAAGAGAGGGGGTCCTGAGTTGGATCCCATGAATGGAGATCGAGGTAGTGCTCTGGCGTTGGCGCTAGGGCAGAGTCAGGCACTATTGGTCAGGACGGACGAAGTTCACAGCTCGGTGCATGCAAGTGGCACCGGCAGGAATTTGGCATCTCCAGGATGGAGATCTGATTGGGGCCCTGGCACTGGCACTGAGGCAGGGCCAGGCACTGGAAAAGGATCGGAAACCGATCGAGGGGGCCACTGTACATCGTACTTAGGTGGCACTGGTAGGGACTGCACGTCCTCCTGGTACCCAGGGGGCGCCAGTCTTGACTGAGGGAGAAGCAGGGGGAGGATTACTCATGCCCGAGGAATGAGTTGGGGAATGTGGACCCCTGGATTGTCGTGATTTCTGTGGGGACTGAAAGTCCTGTCCCAGGATGACGTCATAGCCTCCGGGGAGATGGCTTGCTACGGCAAGATTGCAAATTTTTGATTGTTGAGGTCTTATGACTCAATTGGACCGTAGGGAGTATCATCTTGAATTGATTTACTCACTCGATCGTGACGAGTTTTCGTCTATTGATGATAGCTCCATAGGGAACTCTGTCCCTTCAGATGAGGGAGATTTGCGCACCCGAGTCCTCGAATGCCGTGACTTGTCACGTGGGGTGGCTGCTTCGTAGAGGGGCCACATATATGGGACCTTTGGCGGGCGGGCCCAGTGACTTGGGATCTGTGACGGCCAAGGGGACGATGGGAGTACTGGATTTATGATTGCTCGGGCATTTCCCCCATGCATAAACCTTCCACGCCGTGCAAAAGGTCTGGCTGAAGTCTTTCCACGCTGCCCCTGTGGAGGCGCAGGCGAGTTATTGGGCGGGTTTCCGGGAGAGAGAGGCGCCGGTTTCTTGCTCTGGCACTGTTCGGAAGAATGCCCCCTTTTCTTGCAATAACGGCAAGTTACGGCCTTGCCTGAGTTCCCATTCTTAGGGGAATTTGCTCCTCCGAGGAGGGGCGGGGGATTTATTTTCTGCCCCGTGGATCCTTCTTGAGGGTGGTGAGTTTCCCACATGTCTGCTATCCAACAACACTCGGTGAGGATTGCTGGGGCTTTTTCCACTACATGAGTGGCGAGGGCAGGAGGGGCATAGTGCAGGAAATGCTCGAACTTAAATTTTTTTAGTACCTCGGCGGGCGCTTTCGTGGCTCCTTCTGGACTCGAGCCATTTTGCCAATGACCGCTCCGAATGGTACGCCCAAACGGACCAAGTCTGGCCTGCTTCTCTTGGCTGCTCTCCAACGTCTCCTCCACCGCTCAGGGGTAATCTCAGCACGCCAGAATCGCTTGGTGTACGGCTTCCCCGTTTCCCCTATCTTCTGCCGAAAGGGTGTTGTAGGCAACGAGTGCCTTTCTGCCCAGGAATTTAGTGAGAACAAGGGAGAGTTCCGTGGGGGAGAGGTCGCAGCACTCCAGGACTTGTTCGGCCCTTTCAAGCCATACTTCAGGCTCGGAATCCGTCCATTTTGGCATGAACGAGTGAGCTTGGCTGAGGGAACTCATTCCCGCCGCAGGAGGCGGGTGGCGTTCTGTCATTCTTATATCTGGAGCTCATGGGCGCTCTCTCTCTCTCTCTCTCCTGCTGTTCTTTCTCCCATTCTTGACGTTCTAAGTCTTCTCGTCTCTCTTGGGCAATTCTTTCTCTCTCTCTCTCTCCTCACGTTTTCTCTCTCTCTCTCTGCATGTTCTTTCTCCTTCTCTGCACGTTATTTCTCCTTCTCTGCACGTTCTTTCTCCTCTCCGCCTTGGCATCGTCCACTTCTTGAACCCAGTCTCTCAGATCTTGCCCGATAGTCCCATGTTCTTTCCAGCGGACATGTAGAATTTGAAGTCCTCGTTTTGTTGGGCTCTGGTATTAACCATCTTGAGGTAATGGTTATATGGACTGGACTTTCTAACGAATCAAATTAGTCTGAAAAGACTTAATCGCAGGAATCTGAAACACTCAATTGTTCAGACTGCAGGAGAATGGATCTGTCTGAATAAGACAGTTGATCAATAAGTCTTCTGAGGAGACTTTTTAAAATTTAATATGTCTCGGAAGATGTAACTGATTTTATGTCACGCTCGGACTTGGCCGGCTGTAGCATGAAATTAAGGAGTTGTTCTAACAAACTAGAATGATCAGTCCTGTAAGGGCTTAGATGTGTGAAATACACTAATATAATGTCTAAAAGGACTTAATTTTGGGTTTCAGCGGTGTAACGACCAGTGGGCCGTTATGCAGGTTCTTTAACATACTCAGGACGGGGCTGTCATGACTGACGGCAGATGCAACAAACAAAGGAGGGGAAAACAACAAAAACAATAAAATGAGCTTAAAATGAATTTATTTACAATATTTACAAGTGAGTCAGGTCTGGTAAAAAGATAAAAACCACAAATACAAAAAACGCCAAAAGGCAGCACTAAACAAAATCAAGTTAAATAAACAAAAAGTAGCTTTAAAAAAAAAAAGGCAAAAATAAACAACAGCAGGCAGAAAAAAAAAATACCAAACAATACGTCCTCCATCGGGGCACCAAGACAGCCCTCAGCTGTGCAACAGGGACAAAAACCCACCAACCAGAAAACCCCGATGGAGACGTCAGGACAGCCTCACGCTGTCAAAGATGAGCAGCTCGTGGTCACACGACTACTCATGGTCACACTCCACCTCTATGTCGTGCTCCACTTCGTAGGTGTGCTCCAATTTGCTGCTCAAAAATTCGACCAACGTCGACTCAAAAACTGCCTGCTGCTGCTGCCACAGCCGCTACCTTCGCTGCCTTACCAGACCCGACTGAAGACAGAAAAACGGCAGCTCACCACGAAAACATCAAAACAAAAAAAAACTTGAAGGTAAGGAGGCAGCAATCCACAAAGGGGGAACGAGCGGGGAACCAGCAGTTCCTGCAAAACCATCACTTAACGTGACACCTCCCACCTAAAAGAAAAAAAGATTATTTTTTTCACACTTCATGCTTCCTCAATGCCGAAAACCCCACCAGCCAAAAACAGAGCCGCCCTGTCACGGTCGCCATTGTAACGACCCGAGTGGGCCGTTATGCAGGTTCTTTAACATACTCAGGACGGGGCTGTCATGACTGACATAGATGCAACAAACAAAGGAGGGGAAAACAACAAAACAATAAATGAGCTTAAAATGAATTTATTTACAATATTTACAAGTGAGTCAGGTCTGGTAAAAGATAAAACCACAAATACAAAAAAAAACCAAAAGGCAGCACTAAACAAAATCAAGTTAAATAAACAAAAAGTAGCTTTAAAAAAAAAAAGGCAAAAATAAACAACAGCAGGCAGAAAAAAAAACCAAACAATACGTCCTCCATCTTGACAGCCCTCAGCTGTGCAACAGGGACAAAACCCACCAACCAGAAAAACCCGATGTAGACGTCAGGACAGCTTACGCTGTCATCAAAGATGAGCAGCTCGTGGTCACACGACTACCATGGTCACACTCCACCTCTACGTCGTGCTCCACTTCGTAGGCGTGCTCCAATTTGTTGCTCAAAAACTCGACCAACGTCGACCAAAAACTGCCTGCTGCTGCTGCCACAGCCGCTACCTTCGCTGCCTTACCAGACCCGGCTGAAGACAGAAAAACGGCAGCTCACCACGAAAACATCAAAACAAAAAAACTTGAAGGTAAGGAGGCAGCAATCCACAAAAATAACGAAACCAGCAGTTCCCGCAAAACCATCACTTAACGTGACACGCAGAAATTAGAAATTCTCGCCTTTTGCGACGTAGAATTTTTTGGAGTCTCTCAGGACTTGAATTTGGTTGAGGAATTGCCACATGCAACGTAGAATTTTAGTAGGGTCTCTTAGGACTTGGAATTTGGTTGAGGAATTCTCACCACGTGCGACATAGAATTTTAGGAATCTCTTAGGACTTGGAATTTAGGTTGAGAAATTCTCGCCTCGTGCAACGTAGAATTTTATTAGAGTCTCTTAGGACTTGAAATATGATTTGTCCCTTAGGACTTAGAAATTACTAACGGGAAAACCCCAGAAAAGAAAAATTTTACTGAGAATGAATGAAAAGGTTACACACGTGGGCATGGGGGGGAGGGGGGAGGTGAAAGGTCGTCTGACAATCACCAGAGTTATTTTTAGATTCTGTGTGAATGAACCCGTCTATTTATAGACTGTCTGGGACTCCGGGGAATTTCCTAGTCTTCTGAGAGGATAACAGTAAGATGACCCAGTAATTTTCCCTATAAGCGGAGTTTAAATTTTGCGTTCCTAACACCTAAATCGATTTTTAACTACACTGAGAGAAGTATCTTCAACAATGCAAGCTGATCTCGTCTTGTCCCACATGGGAGTTTATTCGCGCCTAAGTAATAATTCGCCAATCCGAAATGCGAAGTAAAATTTATCACGGAGGAATTTCATACTATTCCTCGTAGCAAAAAATATATGGCATAGATTTTAACACAGATTAATTTTGCACTATTCCTCGAAGCAAAGAATGGTTAGCACTGGTTATTTCCTAACTACCTATCCTGAAAGGCATGCATTAATGAATCTAATATGGTGGTTCTCTTCTCTCAGTGAATATATGCGTCCCTTTTTCTAATTCCTAGAAACAGTCACGATTGTAAAAAAAATTTTGCTAAGATAAACACATTACTTACGTGGAACTCTCTTGGTCTGTGCTCTTGATAACAGGTTCGGAATTTGTCTTGCACACAGCTTAGCTTTGCTAATTGCTGATTTGGCAAGTTGCAAATGCAATGAAGCAATAAAGGGGAAAATGCAACTTCAAAACGAGATCCTGGCCAGGTCGCCATTTTTACGTATTTCCCTGGGTTTATGGTATTTTACAGGCCGGCAACAGAAACTTTATTTAATTGGCCTTGGAGTTCTGACTTGCGTAAAGGGAAGTCGTAAAAAAAATCAGAAAAAGGGGAGAATTTAGGAGCTGAAGGCTCTACTTCATAAGGAAATGTTACGTAAACACTTGGGCTAAATTAAAGAATTATATTTACAAAAGCAAGCATTTGAAGGGAAAATGGATAAGTAAATTGATAAAGGGCTTGCAACGCCTGAAGATCCTTCTACAGGAGTCTTGATTACAGGTAGAGCACAAGCCAAGATGAGTCCACTGCAAATGGGTCCCTCTGCAAGAGAGATTTACACATTACACGCCAGTAAAGGAACAATTTAACACAGAATATGACTCGAGTTTGCACTGAGGGTGCCAAAGACTCAAGGAATGAATGACCACTTTTACCCTCGAACACAGGACATTGAAAATGGCACGGGATAAGCTGGCACAAGGACAGAAATGAAATGCTGGTACTCCAGGCTTTCTAAAGGGCAAACTTTCGTGACCGGAAAGTCTTTACTCCACTTTACCTTAGGGGAAGCTGGTCTCTGACGAAGAAGGACGAGGGATGATCACACGTATGGCGGTGCCCTCGAGGATGACTGCAGTCTGGAGTCTGGAGTCGGGAGTCGGACGGGGAAAGAAAATCTTCTCAGCAATCTGCATCACCCGCCCGCATGGAGGATTATTACTGCGTCTGCATGTCTTATGCTATCTCAACTAACTAACTGCTGCTTACTGTTCCTCTCCCTTATAAGGCACGCAGCCAGGTCTATGAGTCGTGTCCAAGGATGAATCACGGCCAGGTATTCAGCGATTCAGGGGGCCCTCTTCCCAGGTCCTGTGGGTGTAAGACAATTCAGGCAGCTTAACTTGCCTTTTAGAAAGTCATTTTAAGAGATTAGTTGGGAATCTTCTTAAGGAGTGGCATAAAATGTCTTCCTGGCCCCTGTTATCTGTGTCATCTCAATATCTGTTCCAGGCAAAAAAAGGGATATATCGGAGTCTTGATAATACATCGGCCTTGCAGTTCTTAATAAACAAAAGGGGTAAATTAGGTGGGGGTGGCATGTTATGCGATGCATCTGTTATTATAATATATATATATATATATATATATATATATATATATATATATATATATATATATATATATATATATATATATATATATATATATAACAAAAGTGAATGTCTGTATGTTTGTCCATCAAATCCGAACCGCTTGACACCTGAGTTCCCAGGTGAGTTGATGGGAGATGTTATTCACTTATACCTCTTTGTGGCCGACTGGTTGAGTGCGTCACTGTAGTCCTGATTCCTCATCCGAAAGGTTCGACCTCAAAACGGTGGACTTATTATCAACTAAAATTCCCTTCGTAACATATATGAAAATATATATAGAAATTGATATTAAATTTTGTAGCTTTTGATTGTTTGAATCACGGTGATGTGATAAATAGTCATTATGGCTCTTTGTAAACGCACTACACGGTCAACATGGCAGAGGTGGGTGGATATCGTCTCCAAACGCAAAACACCTGAGTTCGACGGGTGAGTTGATGGGAGATGTTATTCACTTATACCTCTCTGTGGCCGATTTCTGTTGGTGTGTCACTGTAATCCTGATTCCTCGTCCGTCACTGGTTCAAACCGGTGGACTTATTATCAACTAAAAATTCCCTCCGAAACATATATGAAAATATATTATTTCCGAGGTAGAGCGAATTGGATATTAGAGAACGTTTGTAGCTTTCATTGTATATGAATCACGGTGATGTGATAAATAATAATAATTAAAAAACGCATAACGGTCAACATGGCAGAGGTGGTGGATATCGCACAAAACACCTGAGTTCGACGGGTGAGTTGATGGGAGATGTTATTCACTATACCTCTTGCCGATGGAAAAAAGTCACTGTAGTCCTGACCTCGTTGTTGGTTCGACCCCATGGGACAAGATTATCAACTAAAAATTCCCTTCGGTAACATATAAAAATATATTATTTCGAGGTAGAGCGAATTGGATATTAAAGGACGTTTGTAGCTTTCGATTGTTATGAATCACGGTGATGTGATAAATAGTCATAATATGGCTAAAAAACGCACTACACGGTCAACATGGCAGAGGTGGGTGGATATCCCTCCAAATGCAAAACACCTGAGTTCGAAGTTGATGGGAGATGTTATTCACAAACCTTCTTTGTGGCCGACAAATACTGTAGTCCTGATTCCTCGTCCGTCGCTGGTTCGACCCACGGGACGGTGGACTTATTATCAACTAAAAACACTCTCGGTAACATATATGAAAATATATTATTTCCGAGGTAGAGCATATTAAAGGACGTTTGTAGCTTTCTGATTGTATATGAATCACGGTTATGATAAATAGTCATAT
>NC_089793.1:47730491-47755491 GCF_040412425.1 Macrobrachium rosenbergii
TAGCTGACTCCAGCAGCTTCCTAACTAAACTGAAGTAAAGCTAGTATTGTAAAGTCCCCACTATGCTGGTCTTCTATGATGGACAACCCGTTTTCTATACCGCTCCTATAGGAGTGGGTCAAGCAGGATCTGCCATACTGAATCAACCACGCTTGTCTATGTAAATTTGTACCTGTTACCAACTTATTTTGTATATGTTTCTTTTTCACATGTATTAGAATATTGTTAGATCAGCCATTGTCCATTTTCTTTTAACTCAAATTGTATTTATCCATTGTAATTATTGTCGAGAGTAATTGACCTCAGGTCACCAAGATTCTATTGTATTCCTTTGTGTGACATCAGTCCGCCGCTGTATAAACGGCCTGCGTCCTGAATAAAGTAGCAGTAACTTTTCTCCTGCTCATTATTTAGCACCTCTTAAAGTGGTGACCCCGGAGTAGTTCCCGGAGCCATTAGTGGACTCAGACGGCGACCTAGTCTTGGCTCCATGAACTACCCCACGCCCCTAACAGACTAAATACGGCACTGTAACCAGCGTTCGGGCGTGCTGACTCTCGTCGGCAAATCACCAGCATCATTAGCGGACTCACACAGCGTGCTCCCAAGTGCGTATTGACGTGAGTATCCCACTCCAATTAAAAGGGTAATAGTGAGCATGGACGCGGACATTCCCTCCCGCATTCAGTTAACCGCGAACCTCGCGTACTCAGACATCTACCTCCCGTATATATCGCCCGCACCCTCCCCCGCGCCAAGAATCACACGCTCCTCCACGCCGCTACCCGCACCCCACACGCTGCCCTTCCCGGCGGAGCAAACCAAAGCTGCACTAGCCATGAAGCTGCTGCCCTCTACACACGGCAACCCAAAATCATGGCTGTATAGGGTCGAGGACAGTTCAGACTGGCGGGACTCACGGACGAGGTGCTACAAGCTGACGCCGTAACCAACGCCCTGCCGGAGGAGGTCTACAGGAAACTCATCCCGTGGGTGCCTGCCGCACGCCCAGTCACCTACCACCACCTGAAAACATCCCTTGTCGAGACCTGCTCCCTGCCGACCGCCGAGAGGGCCGTCCGCACCCTCGATCTCATCACCAGCCCGCGGCATGACCGGAACATCCTGGAGACTTGGGGCCTGATCCAGGACCTCCTCACCCTTCCCGGCACCAACAGCAGCAGTAGGCAGTCTGAAATCAGCCTATCGAGGGAGATCCTCCTCCGTCAGCTCCTCCCAGAGGTCCGAACGCAGATCCTCGACCCTTATACCATGCCGCTCGAGGACCTGATTAGGACGGTGCAGTGGGTGACCGACTCCGCAAGGGCAGCAAAGCGGGCATCCACGCCCGCACACCCCATCAGTTCCCTTCAGCTGAAGGATGGCACAGAGGAGGAGATAAGCGCCGTCACCAGAAGGCGGCCAACATATCACCACAAGAAAAACCCACCGGGCCCTTGCTACTACCACCGGCTGTACGGCAAGGACGCCAGGAACTGCCAACCCCTTTGCTCGTTCGCCCATCCAAAAAATGGGGAAGGCGGCAGCCAACAGAACAGGCCGCCATGGCAGCAGAGGAACCCAGAAGCCCAAAACCATTAAGCTTCTACGTCCGCGACACCATCTCCAGCAGGATGATGTTGGTCAACATCGGGGCCATTCATTCAGTATTTCCACCATCCAGGGAGGACCGCAAGCACCCGCCGGACCCGGCTGCCTTCCTGATGGCTGCCAAAGGGTCCCCCATCCTCTCCTATGGCACCAGGCTCCTGTCAATCTCCATCCTTGGTCGGAGATATACATGGAACTTCATCATCGCGGACGTAAGGACCCCGCTCCTGGGTGCGGATTTCCTAGCCCACTTCGGGCTGGCAGTCTACGTCGGTCGCAAGCATCTCCTCGACACCGACTCCTGCCAGTCCCTCCCACTGGCACCGGGACCCAGCGTGCCTACCATCTGCTCCGTCGCCACACACCAATACGCCCAGCTGCTGAAGGAGTTCCCCTACTTGCTCAAGCCCGAGCTCCGTCAGGTACCCAGAGCCCCAGCAAAGCAAGGAATCTACCACCACATCAAGACGAAGGGCCCCCCAGCACACTCAAAGTTCTGGAGGCTTCCCCTCGGCGCCTTCAGGAGGCCAAGGGCGCCTTCACCGAGGGAGCGGATGGGCATATGCAGAAAGGCCTCCAGCCCATGGGCCTCTCCCCTCCACATGGTGCAGAAACCGGATGGTTCCTGGAGACCCTGCGGCGACTAAAGGCTGCTCAACCTTGCAACTGAACCTGATCACTACCCTCTGCCAAACATGCAAGATCTCACGGCCTCCTTTCACGGGGCCAAAATATTCTCTAAATTAGACCTTTTAAAATATTACTTCCAGGTGCCAGTTGCTCCAGAGAATATCCCGAAAACCGCCATCATCACGCCCTTTGGGTCCTACGTCTTCGCCTCTTCTCAACCTTTGGCCTGAGGAACACGGGGGCAACTTTCCAGAGGTTGATGGACAGCATCCTAGGGGACCTGAACTTCTGCGTATGCTACGTGGACGATATTCTAATTTTTTCCAGGTCCCCCAAAAAGCACCTGCGGCACATCCGGGTGGTCCTGCAGCGCCTGCAGGAGAATGGCCTCATCGTCAGATTCGACAAGTGCCCCTTCAGCATTGAAAAAGCTGACTTCCTAGGCCACGAGATATCCCTGGATGGCGTTTGCCCGCTCGCATCAAAGGTCGCATCCATCACCAGGTCCCCCACCCCTACCTCCGTCAAGGCCGTCTAGGAATTCCCCGGGATGGTCAATTACTACAGGAGGTTCATCCCCGGGATCGCACACACCATGGCCCCCCTGACGGAGATCCTGAAGGGCCAACCGAAATCCTTAGTGTGGGGACCCAGCCAGCAGCAGGCCTTCTCCCTGGCGAAGGCAGCCCTCCCCGAGGCAACTGCCTTGGCCCACCAGGACCCCAACGTCCCCCTCCAACTGATGACGGATGCCAGCAACATCGCCTGCGGGGCCGTCCTGAAGCAGCTCATCGCTAGCGCCCCCCAGCCCATCGCCTTCTTAAGCAAAAAGTTCAGCCCCGCGGAGGCCTGCTACAGCACCTTCGACAGGGAACTCTGCGCAGTGTATCGGGCGGTACGGCACTTCAAGTTCCTCCTGGAGGGTACGCCCTTCACAATCTGGACAGACCACCAGCCGCTGGTCCACGCCTTCACCAAGCAAGGGGACGCATGGTCTTCCAGGCAGCAGTTGCACCTCGCGGCCATCGCTGAGTTCACCTGCTCAAGCAAGTACCTCCCCGGCAGGAAGAACCCTGTAGCAGACGCCCTCTCCAGAATCGAGCTCAACACGGTGCAGCTCCGGATCAATAACGAGGACCTCGCCCGGGAGCAGACTGCTGACCCAGAGACTCCAGCCTACCGCACCGCCATCACGTCCCTAAAGTGGAAGGATATGGCCCTCGCCCCTGGGGGACCAAAACTCCTGTGCGACGTCAGCACCGGCCAGTCTCGCCCCCTGGTGCCCGCCTCCCGCCGCCGTCTGGTATTCAACGTCATCCATGGGCTGTCCCACCCCTCTGGCAGGATGACAGCCAAGCTGCTGACGGAGAAGTTCATCTGGCACGGGATGCAGAAGGACGCAAGGACCTGGGTGAGACAGTGTATCCGGTGCCAAACCAGCAAAATAGGGAGTCACACCGAGTCCAGGGTAGGCAAGTTTCCTCAGCTGGGGAGGCGGTTTGGTCACAATCATCAACCGCTCAACCAGGTGGCCTGAAGCGACGCCCATGCAGGAAGCCACCGCCAGCGCATGCACTGAGGCCCTCCTCTCCAGCTGGATCAGCCGGTTCGGCATTCCAGACCACATAACCACCGACAGGGGCCCAGCCTTCCTGTCCGAGATGTGGTCCGCTCTGTCACGCCTGCTGGGGACATCTCACCACACCACCACCGCCTGCAACCCCGCAGCCAACGGATTGGTGGAGAGATTCCACAGGTCCCTGAAGGCGTCCCTCATGGCCCGGTGCACCGCCGACGGTTGGAAGTACCAGCTGCCTTGGGTCCTCCTCAGGCTGAGAACCACCCCCAGAGCCAATGGCGACCCATCCGCAGCGGAGAAAATTTACGGGGAGTCCTTCATAGTCCCAGGCAAACTTGTCACAGAAGATCGGCACAACCAGTCAGTTCAGAGGCTCCGTGACATAGTCGGGAAGTTCACTGCCTGCCAGCGGATGTACACCGACAGGTCTACCACCTTCATGCCTCCCGGCTTGTCCTCCGCCACCCATGTCTTTGTCAGGGACGACGCCATCCGTCCCCCACTAACCAGGCCCTACAGGGGGCCCTTCTGAGTGCTTGAGAGGAACAACAAAGCCTTCCACCTCGCCCTGCACAGGAAGGATGACTGGGTGTCGATTGACCACCTCAAGCCTGCCCTCCTGGAGGAAACAGCAGATGGCACCATGCAGCGCCCTCCTCGTGAGCCGTCACCTCCGCAGCTGGGCCACCTCAAAAGACGGACATGGGGCCGCCCCTGAAAGCAACCAGCCACACCCACAGCCAGCCGCCCCCATTCACACCGCAACCCCCAGCTCACTTCGCGGGTCCGCGGCACTCTCCAACGTCCCAGCAGATACCTGAACTAATCAGACATTACCCACGTGTTGGGGGGTGGGAGGTGGGGAGAGTATTTGTAAAGTCCCTGCTATGCTGGTCTTCTATGATGGACAACCCGTTTTCTATACCGCTCCTATAGGAGTGGGTCAAGCAGGATCTGCCATACTGAATCAACCATGCTTGTCTACATAAATTTGTACCTGTTACCTTTATTTGTATATGTTTCTTTTTCACATGTATTAGAATATTGTTAGATCAGCCATTGTCCATTTTCTTTTAACTCAAATTGTATTTATCCATTGTAATTATTGTCGAGAGTAATTGACCTCAGGTCACCAAGATTCTATTGCATTCCTCTGTGTAACATCAGTCCGCCGCTATATAAACGACCGGCGTCCTGAATAAAGTAGCAGTAACTTTTCTCCTGCTCATTATTTAGCACCTCTTAAAGTATGAACTACAAGGACTCTTAACAACATGTAAGTTGCGAATGATAAACTCATTTCACAAAATTGACCTGACGTGTTAAGCAATCATATGTGCAAACATAAATTTAGAACAGTCGAAATAGAACTTGCCAAGAAGTAAACTTAAATACAATGCTGTAAGCACTTTTTAAGCGTCTCAACATTTACCAAGCTACTTGATCTCAATCATAGTTGTCAAACAGTTTAACCATGATTCTTTTTCCAAGTTGTATAAACTTACTTAGTCCTCAGGTCCTATCTGATAGGTGGAATTCATTTTTTTTCTATCCTACTAAATAGCCAATTTTCATTTCTTTGTTCTACTTTTCCGACGAATAACAAATGCTTTGATGATTACTGTGGGACTGAATCGTCTTGCTTGCATCTCTCCTCTACCTTCATCGACATCCTGACTGGGAGACTTCTTCCTCGGTTGCCGACATTAGTTCAGTAGCATGAATGAATATCCTGGTTTTGTATTTGTGCGCATCAGCAAAATGTTATAGATATGTGAAATTATATTGAATGGTTTGCATCTCAAATTGTGTAGTTGAAATGTGTAAGGTATTCGTGTAAGTTTTTCTTGACTTCTTCAATTGAATGTGAATGTCTTTCTGTGTAAAGAGTTCTGTATGTTCAGTGTCCAAAACTAAAGTATGACTGGCAACTTGAGTAGGGAAAATAGTAAAAAAGCAATACTTATGAGTATTTTCGTATTTACTGGAACAGTTATTAGTAAGCCTTCACTAGTTAAAGTATTTCTAAGAAATGTTTAGCGTAAGCATGTTAGTTCAATAGGAAAATGGGGTATTTGCTATATCTAATTTTGACGTTAGTTATTAATTCATGCAATTCTTTCAATGGTAACAGGTTTGCAAACGCTTTCCCTTGAGAAGCAGTCACTAAACCATTTACACAATTCTGCAGTTTGTCTCTCATTCCCTTTACTTCTAATTTTAGTGTATTACAATAAAATTTAAATTCATGGTTTGGAAGCAAATTTCTCATTAATTCATTTAATATCTGTCTTAATCTTCTTCCTTATTCTTTTAATTAGGAAATACTCCCTTTAAGAGAAATTAGATCATTTTTGTAAGAAATTCCAAAAAATGACTGATACACCTTCTGATTTAAATACATTATGTTTCAGAAATTTTACTTTACATTGTTTCTCTAACTATTCCCTTTTAGTTAAAGAAAACCAACTATTAAAGTAAGAACTGCAACAACACAAAACAGTTTAACACTCACTCAAACTATGAAGGTAAACTTAGCAATAGAGAAATCAAATAGAGAATAATAGGATAATTGATAGATTTGTTCCAATTACATTGAATGAAATGTGACTTTTCTGTTCCTTAGATTATATCCAGTTTTTCCTTCTGAAGCATCTTGTATTTCTTTAGTTATTTCCGTTTCCTTAATTCCCTTACTTCTTTTAACCTTGTCTTTATTTACCTAAAATCCTGATTCTTCTAATGATGCAGCATACGTGGAAGGCACTAATTCGTTCATTTTTTTTCAATTTATAGTTGATGCCGCTTCTGGCTTCCTTCCTGATGTATACTTCTTCTCAGATATTATAATCTACTGCTTTAGTTCTTCTTGATACTTGTCTATCATGATCTTCTGGGTTTCTTCCAGATTCTTGCGTAATTGTTTATGGATTATCTTGAAATTGCCAATCCATACCTTCATATTGTCTTCAGAGTAATTAGGCTGTATTGGCTGATTCAGCCATGCATATTGTAATCTTGGTTCATATCCCTTTTATGGGTGTTGCTTGTGTACCGGTATGATACCTAGCATTTAATGATATTTGGAATAAAGGTAACTGACATCCCATTCGGGATCTTGTCCTACTGCGTGCTTTAATGCGTCCAGAACCTTTCTGTTATTCCTTGCTACTAAGCCATTACTAGCTGGATGATATGGTTGTATTGTTGCCTTTTCAACTTTGAATGCATCACAAAGTTGTGGGGCAGATTATCTACAAAATATTTTATTACAGAGAGCAACTGCACTTTCTTTAGTTCCTTTACCTGTTATTGGTATTGGTATTAGCTCTGTAAATTTCTATTCCCCTTACTCATTGTGTAAAAGTTAGTGATGAGATCGATCTATGGCTGTTATTTCAAATGGAGTTTGTGGATTGGGGCATTTCCGTAAAGCAGCCTCCTTATCTGTTCTCCCTTTGTAACTGTTGCAACTTTTCACATGATTGGTAACATCCTTGTAAATTCCTTTAAAATAGAAGTATCTTTTTACTAGTCTAACTGTCTCATCTCTTCCTGGGTGAGTTCTTATGGGATCGTCATGCATTGATTCAGTAACTTTGCTTCTTAGCTCCTTAGGGACTAGCTTTTTATAGATCACGCCTTGAAATCGTCTAAATGGGTCAAGTTCGTGACACATCCAAATTAGTACGTCGCCTATTATGTTCAACGCATCAACAGGACGGTCAGTTCTCTTACTTAATTCTATTTGTTCTTATGTTAAAATTCCCTTTTATTTTTCATAAATTGGTATATTTCCTTCAAATCTTCGTCCCTTTTTTGTTCACTTATGAAGCGTTGCATGGAAAGCTCTTGTCTATAGTGCATGGTGAATACCTTCCTTATAGGTTCACTATCCTCTGCTTCTTGACTAATCACATTTATATTATCACCTTGGGGTATACCTTGGTAATTAAATATTTGCACTCAGAAGTGTTTTTTTAATCTAGCTGAAGAATACACCGTCAATGTGAATTCTAGTTTTTATTTCATTTGTCAGATATTTCACTATTTATTCCAGTAGCTAATTTTTTTAAATTTTTATATTAGTTAAATGATACGGAAACTTTATGGCCTCGCCTACTTTCCACCAAGTTATACGATTACACTGCTGGGCACACGCTCGTTCAAATGATAATGTCCTTCTCAATTAGAGAATACCTTGTTGAAGTCACACAGGCTCAAAATGGGATGTTTTTATTCCATGCTGAAGCTTTGCAACGAGCAAGAGGACTCTCGAGCCATGAAGTCTTCCTTCCCCTGGTTCAAATATAAATGCCTCTCCGTATTCTTTCTCTTTCTGATTAATAATTGAACCTTTTTCTTATTTATAAGCTTTCTTGCACCTTTTTGTCCAAACATTCTTTCTCTTCACTTTCTTGATATAAAAATCGGATAGTATTGCTCTGGCTGGAGTTCATTTTGAAAGCCACTAGTAAGAGCTGTGGTGGTATTGCCAACCAGCCAATAGTGTTTGGACCCAAGAGAAATTGATATGCTATTCATATCGATATCTCAGGGTGGGACTGACTTTTGGAACTAGCACATGGATTTAAAGGGTGGGCTCGTTTCTGGGGATAGGACTCTTGGCATAATCTCCACTTTGTAAAATAAAATTAGTGTTGAGATGATTGCATTCGTATAATTCTCTCGGTCCCATAAAGCACGTTTGGCCTGCACCTGATCTACCCTTCGTTGTAGGGTAAGGACTGGACAGGTGTCATTGGTGGAGGAATGAATATGAAAGACCAGCGGTATCTTTTCTGACTGTAAGACGCTTATTTAGTTTTTTTTATCTTTTACCCTTTTTATGGAAAATACCCAAACCGGGGCCCCCACTCTCCCCCTGGACCCACTGAGCACCACCTGGGATGGGTAACAATTTCACAAGGTAATTTCACTATGAAAACGGTCCTTTCCTCGGAAGATGAAAATGGAATATTAGAAAAAGTTACTTCGATGTGACAATTTAGACTTGACTTATAATTCTGGTAAATTATACAACAGCTTGAAATAATATGAATGAACAGAAAGGATTAAGGTCAGAGTGACTTGAAAAAATTATCTGAGTGCCTTGGGCGCCCTTTCTAGCAATTTATCTCTTAAGGAAGCCAAAGAAGCAATGACTAATTGAAAGGATATGAATAAAATTTCAATTATCTTTAAGCCATTTTTAGAGTAACTTAACCGTTCAAGTGCCAGGTCTTCAGACCAAACTTTCATGAATCCTTCAGTCAATCAGTTTTTGTAATGTAGATTACAGAGATGGACGTCATATAGATAACAGAGATAAATTTTTTATTTCTCCGAGTTTTCTTATACGTTTTCTTTAACTCTTGTCTTATACAGAATGATGCCATTCATAAAACATTTCGTTTTTGCTGGATATTTTGTAAAATTATTATAGTTACGTGTGGAATCGGCTACATCTCTAATAATGAAGATAACAGATAGACGGTTCCATTTATTTGTCTCGGACTTGGAAATAAGGGAGATATTATGATTTCACAGTTGATTTAATTGGTTATTTCCATCCTCAGTAATAAAACAAAGGGAAAAGCAACTACAAACTGAGAGGCCATTCAGTGCCATAGCAAAATGGTTTCAAGATTAAAATATGGAGGGTTATTTAATTACTTGTAATTTTGTGGAAATTGTTTGAATATTTCACCTTGTGGCCTGCTATACCTTACCTTCCTGAGGCAAGTGAACCAACAGACTATACGATACGACCCCATACGGATTTATAATCGAAATTTCTCTATTTTTCTGACATTTATTACTAATTGGCTCATTTTCTCACTTGTTTTCTTTCTTACGAAATTGTTTGTGATACGTAAAGCGCTTTCCATTTCTGCTTGCACCGCAAGTCCGTAAATTATCTATTTGTCCAATGAAATATATGTATATATATATATATATATATATATATATATATATATATATATATATATATATATATATATATGTGTGTGTGTGTGTATATATATATGTGTGTGTGTGTGTGTGTGTGTGTGTATGATTGTTATTATCACATTTGTATGTATATGATTCATTTATCACACATTACTGATGCATAGTATTAGAAGTCACAAATATATATACTACAGGAACGGTACTGACGAACATACACAATCGTTAGAGACTACATATCCAGCCACAGCCGGTGTCAAGGTAGGAGTGGCCTTCAAAACTCATTTGGTAAAAATCACAAAATACTCTCAGGGGACAATACTGATAAATATACCGACCATAGGCGACCTCAGATCCACACCAGACAGGTGTCAGGGAGGCAGAGTTTGGAAACTCTTTAGCAAATATGATAATCCTATTTTCATGCATCTCTACTGCCTACCTTAAAATTTAAACAATTTACAAATTTCTTTTGATTAAAGGATCAAGTTTATACATCCCTTTGAATGATATTCATATTATGGTTGTAACTTTCTTTTATAAAGCTAGATTCAATGATATTCCTTTCTAGTGCATTATTAGAATATACAATCCTTTTGCCCTTCCCAGTGGATAGCATGATTGTTCTCACTAACATGTACAAAAATACCACTGTTCCCCTGTGCATATCTCACACATTTCTTATGCTGTTCAATTCTTTTTTCCACTGCTTTCCCCGTTTGCCCAATATAAAAGTTGTCACAAGAATTACATGGAATTTTATATACACACCCTTTAGTATTGTCAGGGGAGTTCTTGATAAGTACATTTTTCATTGTTTTATTACTCCTAAATACAACATTAACACCAAAATTCTTAAGAAGATGGAGGATATCTTTCATATTATTATTATAAGGCAGTACAAGCAAATTTTTTGTGTCGTAAGGTTCTATTTGGTTTTGATACATAGTCTTTTTTGCCGCTTCAAATGCCTGCATTCCTAATCTTATCTATTTCCTCATCGGTATATTCAGGGCTACGTACCCACAATGCTCTTAAAAACATAAATGAAAACACTGATTTTTTAACCTTCTTGCTTTGTCCGGAATAGAAATGCAAATAAGAAGAAATATTAGTGGGTTTTCTGTACACATTATATTTAAACCCACTACTATTTCTTCGCATGAGGACATCCAAAAAGAGTAAGCACCTATCATTTTCCATTTCCATAGTGAATTTAATTGATGGTACTAATTGATTTAACTTGACAAGAAGGTTATTTACATCTTGGTTCCCTGGCCATACACAAATTATATCGTCAACATACCTGAACCATGTTACATTGCGTGGAATTATGTTGTTTAATATTTTCTTTTCAAAAAATTCCATATATATGTTACTTAACATTGGGGATAGAGGGTTTCCCATTGCCATACCAAAATTTTGTGAGTAAAATTGACCATTAAATTCAAATTTACATTCTTTCACACATAATTTAACCAGTTCAATTAAAGTACTTTTAGAAAATGGGATATCCAGCTGTGCGTTCTCTAATAATTCGGATAAAAACTCCATCAGATCATCAATTGGCACCTTTGTGAATAGTGATACAACATCAAAACTTACAAGCCTGGATTCACTATTAATCCGTACACTATTTAGTTTGTTTATCAGGTCCACATTATTCGTGATATTAGTATCTGAAATGGTACCTACTAATGGGTTGAGAATATCCACTAGGTATTTCTCTAGCTTGTAAGATGCGGAACCAACTGAACTGATAATAATCATCAGTGGATACCACGCGCTCCTTCCGATCTTTCTGTGTTCTTTTCCCCATCTTGGAATATGCCGTCAGAGAATTTGCAGACGCCCTCACTCAAGCTCATACCAACAAGGAACACATGCGATTTTTACGTGACTGTCAGGATGAACAAGTGATACCAAGATCGATGATAACTAATTCCCCGCTGAAATACAACGAGCTATATTGGAAAAACATATCAACATCAAGATATTGGAAACCAAAAAGAATTTTGAAGATCTCACGGGAAAAAGAAGACATTTTGAAGCCTCAACACCACCAGATTGGAGAGATTCCCTAAATGAATAGTGCCATGTAAAGATGAGCAGTCAAGTGTATCGGAAACTGAAACGTAAACACGACAATAAAATGAAACTGTTGATTGAAAGAATCCCTTGCACCAACAACGCCAATCATGAATGTGTCGTCAACTTATCAAACAAACATCTGGATTGAAATGTAACTAGCGCCTTAGGCTATGGGTTAAACTTTACTTTATCTCCTGGCGGTAGGAACAGTGTGGAAATTACTAAAGGACTGTGTAATTTGGAAAAATATAGTGATTTAACGAATGAAGAAGTGAACATAGTTAAGGGAGTGATTTAAGGAAGTATGAAAAAATCAGACACCACAACCGTCCCCAAAAGATTTATGCTGCTATCAATGAACTGAAAAAAGATAAAAATATACACAAGACAAAAGCAGATAAATCAGGCGCTCTTATAATTTTAAATAAAAGTGAATATATATAGAAAAAAAATGGAAAATCTTTTGGTTGATGACAGCACATATAAAGAATTAAATAAGAACCCGTTAGACAATGTGAACAGTGGTTTCAATAGGAAAGTGAAAAACCTGTTAAAAGGTAACGAAAGCCTTATAAAGAGCTTGTGTGTGACCTCTCCATCGCTACCATACATGTACGGTGCAATAAAAACTCACAAAACAAACTTTCCTGCCAGGCGAGTTATCAGTTCAGTTGGTTCCGCATCTTACAAGCTAGCGAAATACTTAGTGGATATTCTCATCTCATTACTAGGTACCATTTCAGATGCTAATATCACGAATAATGTGGACCTGATAAACAAACTAAATAGTGTACAGATTAATAGTGAATCCAGGCTTGTAAGTTTTGATGTAGTATCACTATTCACAAAGGTGTCAATTGATGATCTGATGGAGTTTTTATCCGAATTATTAGAGAACACACAGCTGGATATCCCATTTTCTAAAAGTAATTTAATTGAACTGGTTAAATTATGTGTGAAAGAATGTAAATTTTGAATTTAATGGTCAATTTTACTCACAAAATTTTGGTATGGCAATGGGAAACCCTCAGTCCCAAGTGTCAAGTATCTTATATAATTCCACGCAATGTAACATGGTTTAGGTATGGTGACGACTTAGTTGGTGTATGGCCAGGAAACCAAGATGTAAATAACTTTTTTGCCAAGTTAAATCAATTAGTACCATCAATTAAATTCACTATGGAAATGGAAAATGATGGGTGCTTACCCTTCTTGGATGTCCTCATACGAAGAAATAGCAGTGGGTTTAAATACATTGTGTATAGAAAACACACTAATATTTTTCTTATGTGTATTTCTATTCCGGACAAAGCAATAAGGTTATTTATGTTTTTAAGAGCATTATGGGTATGTAGCCCTGAATATACTGATGAGGAAATAGATAAGATTAGGAATGCAGGCAAGAAATTGAAATATCCTGACAGTGTATTAAACAGTGCATTTGAAGCGGCAAAACAGACTATGTATCAAAACTAAATAGAACCTTACAACTCAAAAAATTTGCTCGTACTGCCTTATAATTATAATATGAAAGATATCCCTCGTCTTCTTAAGAATTTTGGTGCTAATGTCGCATTTAAGAATAATAAAACAATGAAAAATGTACTTATCAAGAACTCCCCTGACAATACTAAAGGGTGTGTATATAAAATTCCATGTAAATTCTTCTGACAACTTTTATATTGGGGAAACGGGGAAAGCAGTGGAAAAAAAGAATTGAACAGCATAAGAAATGTGTGAGATATGCACAGGGGAACAGTGGTATATTTGTACATGTTAGTGATAACAATCATGCTATCCACAAAAAGGGTTGTATATTCTAATAATGCACTAGAAAGGAATATCATTGAATCTAGCTTTATAAAAGAAAATTACAACCATAATATGAATATCATTCAAGGGATGTATAAACTTGATCCTTTAATATCAAAAGAAATTTGTAAATTGTTTAAATTTTAAGGTAGGCAGTAGAGATGCATGAAAATAGGATTATCATATTTTTAAACACAGTGCGGGGGCAGTAGTGCTAGTTTCCAAACTCTGCCTCCCTGACACCTGTCAGGTGTGGATCTGAGGTCGCCTATGGTCGGTATATTTATCAGTATTGTCCCCTGAGAGTATTTTGTGATTTTTACCAAATGAGTTTTGAAGGCCACTCCTACCTTGACACCGGCTGTGGCTGGATATGTAGTCTCTAACGATTGCGTATGTTCGTCAGTACTGTTCCTGTAGTATATATATTTGTGACTTCTAATACTATGCCTCAGTCCTTCGCCAATGTCTTGGAAATAAAGTCAAAACCGGTCAGGACCTACACCCTGTCTCTTATATATATATATATATATATATATATATATATATATATATATATATATATATATATATATATATATATATATATATATATATATATATATATATATATATATATGTTTGTATGTATGTGTATGTATATATACATATATGTTTGTGTTTATGTGCGTATGTGTCTGTCTGTATGTATGTATGTATGTGTGTGTTTTTGTATGTATAATTCACAAATAACGCATAACCAAGATACTGTCAAATTATTGGATATACATGAAAGTGAATGTGCTTCTTCTGCATGGTGACTTTTATAATTACACAAAAGTATACTTGTGCATATGTGGAGGTTGAACATAGAATGATCACCTAGAAGTAAATGATGACAAGGAAATGGATCATTAAGCACACAAATTACACAAAATATATGTTGGACCGTCTCACGAACTACTTGTATAACGAAGCAAAGTTGGGGTCATGTTCTAGGTCTCTAGGATCACGCTCCGCACATCACAACCATTATTTTTTAAGATTCAACCTGTGCGTGAGAGTCTGTATTCCAGTGCTGATATGAACTGCGCTGAGTGCATTGATTCTTTACCTGAACAAAAGCCTTTTGGTCATGGCTGAGTGGTTTTGATTCCGGAAACGCTCATTCCTTATCACCTTGAATGGTCGTGGTAAGTCAAAGCAGCCATTTGTCACCCACTTTTCTGGAGGTAATTCTACTCTTCACGATATTTATGATCAGGCCAAACCTTAAAGCAAAGGGAACAACATACTGTAGATGAACGTGCAAAGGTATTCTGAAGCCATTAACACCACACAGAAGGAAATGACACGTCAACTGGAAAGGTAATTTTTTTTTTCTTGAATTTTTTACCATCCATTTTTACTAACTTCATTTGTCGCTAAGAATATTACAAATTTCCTAGAATTTAATTCTCACTAACAAAATACCCAAAGAATTTTTTAAAGGTTTTTAGTATAAAAAAAAAGAAATTAATTTTCAAGGCACGTGACGAAGATGGCAAAACTTATATAAAAAAAGGATGATAAAAAGATGTTTCATAACATTTGCTCGAGTAGTGACAATATTTGCCCCTTTTTTTATGATGTAGAACTTATGTACCGTGTAATGAAAAAAAAAAAAACTGCAACGCTAAAACATGTAAAGGAGATTGGTTAAGATGAATAAATACAGGACACGAGGCTGTAAGTGGAATTTCACAAATTGGAAAGGTTTTTCATCTCTAGGCTGTGTGCAAGAAAAGTGCATTCCGTGCTTTATTTTATGCTCACTGTTGAAAGTTCATCTTAAAAAAGTCATTCTTAAGCAAAATAAAAGGGAAACGAAATATAAAGAAAATGATTGCTTTACATACAAGTAAACAGTATGTTCATCCAGGATCAATCAATATTTACGTGGTTTTGGCACTTAACTAATTCTTAGTTTAATTTTCATCACCCAGTGCAATTGACCATGAATTCTTTAGTAGTTTACCGTGATGATTTGAAATTTGTCTAATTCTTTGGAATATAGGCAACCTTTTACATAGCGTTTACAAGATTATCCATTGCGATAAATGTCATGTTTTGATTACCAGTGAATATCAAGGGGATGAAGCGGTGGCATCTTCCAACACTTTTTCTGGAGCCTCTCGTTAAGATGATTAAGGATGCTCCAGATTCTGACTGACAGCTCCTATTGAAAAAATCAAGTTCCAGATATTTTAAACATTTATCAGTCTCTCTTTCCAGAAGCAATTCTTATTCTAAGAACAGACTCAGATGTACCAACACTGGGGACTGGAGAGGATTATCATCCCGCTCGTCTGAATGTGTCTGGTTCTGTCTGTCTATTGGATATTAGGAAAGGAAAACGGACTCTAATAGCAATACGTATACATATGGTACTTCATAATTATGAATTTCATTTATTCTAAAAACAGTGGAACCTACAACTGAAACTTAAAATTAAAATTAATATTAAAAATGCACGTAAATAAATTGAGTCACCTTCGCTCTTGCTTACTTTCATTGTCACCTTTCTTGAATAAATTACTGCAAAATTATTGCAACCATTAGATATGTTGTCAAGAAAATAGAATTGCAAGACTATTTTCGGGATGTAAGAAATTTTATTGACAATCATTATTTAGCTTCTATCCTTTCTCACTAGCCTTGTCATTTCTGTTGACTTTATTGTGTCTATTTCTGCTGTTATTTTTTTTTATTTATTTAATTTAGTACCAACTGCTGAATAACTGAGGAGAAAGTCTTATACGACCCATGGCAGCTCATTCAAGCAGAATCGTTTCCATTGCTGAGCTTATGTGATTCTTCAGAACAGGAGGATTTTTTTTTTTTTTTTTTTTTAGAAGTTTTTGCTCTCTCATGTAGATACAAAGCAGTTCACATGAGAACTATTTCCCACGCCTTATATGCTGTCTAGACTGACTCATTTGCAATATTGTTAACCATCTAATCAATCATACAATTAAATCACTAAACAAAGCAGCACTGAATGGCTGAGTGCCACGACCTAATTACCAACTGCACCCAAAGATATGACTTACCTATATTTATCTTTCTTTACCTATATTTGCCTTTCTTTCTCCTACATTTCCTTCCTCAGCTTTCCTACTAAGTGTCTGGTGACGACCCTTCACTGAGGTCAGCATTAATGGGATCATAATTTAGGGCCTATAGTGTTTGAAAAAAAAAAAAAAAATTCTGAACAGGCTAAAGACACCGCTGAAAAGTCAGTCGTTCACTGGTGACTGACCAAGATTAGTTAGGTAGAAGCAGGGAAAGAACAAAGCAAGGCTGGCCTCGTAAATGGAAGTAGGTACAAAAGTAAGTCATTACTGACATGTATGCTGGATATCGATTATTTTTACTTGGTATGGTTGCCAAGGGGGATAGGAAAGCGTATTTTAGGAGCTTGTGCCTCCACTGAATAAAAAATCTTCATATTTCTTCAACGAATAATTTGTTCTGTTCATTGCAGGTTTCCCCATACGTCGAGGCCCAAAAGGCAGTTAACGACTAAGTATGAGATTAAATAACATCCGAGGATACACATTATTCCTCCTTCATCACTTCCTGACCCAAATAGAAGCGACAATCCAAGATTTTTCTTGGAAAAAGACAGGTGGGTCTCTCTCTCTCTCTCTCTCTCTCTCTCTCTCAGAAATTTCTGTTTCTATAAGTAAGATTTAGCGCACCCTCAAGGATTGCCTTTTTCATGAGACATCAAAGTAAAAACCTGTTTTATGTATTTTTTTCCAGTTTGTCTGTTTGCCTCTCTGCCGTCCCTCTGTGTCTAATTTCAGTGGAAATGATATGCCTTGACGCACTCATCATAATAAGTCACTTGCTGAAAAAGACCTTGCGAACCATGGCACACAAAAATTAAGCTGTTGTGCCTTTTCAGTTACTGTAAACGTAGAGTGTTGTATTTGAGATGTTATTTTTTTTAAACACTTCATCTCAGCTCAAAAGAGACGGCAAAGACTGTCAGCGGTGACGCTAGATAATTTCCTAATAACTCGTCACGCTTGAAAAAAATTTTCCGTTGATTAGTCTGATGTAAATCATCACTCTAAAGGGAGATCAGTCCGCAGTAACATGAAGACTGTTATTGGAAGATGTTTCGTAGAGGGCAGTGCTCTGAAAAGTAACTCCTGGGTGAAAGAAGATCAGTCTAGCCAGAAACTTGGACTCTTTCTTTGATGAGTGAGAGTATAGAGCATAAACCGAAAAGTAACTAACTATCAAGAGATTGTTCCGAATTCGACGAGTCGCCTTCATCTTTACGTCTGTCTGTCTGTTAGCAGGATTATGTGAAAACTAATCAGCGGAATATTTCTATTTTGCATTGAAAACATTTGCTATTCATCCTAGTCTGGATGTGGACCAAGGATTTTTTTACTAATTTGTTTATTAAGGGTAATGTGCATGTAAAGAAAACTACGTGTTACTGCTGCTTGTACTAGTAGCTGTTAAGGATGATGAAGTGGTCGTATTAGTTTGTAACTATTTTTTCTGACGTCCACTAAGAGGAAAAATCATTTCATGCGGCTGCAAGCACAGGAGTTTCTTGGATTTGGTTTTCTTGAGTTAATTTCGATCTAGATTTTCAGTCTGAAAATCTTGCCCTAAAAAAAAGTGTCTTATATTTTTAGCATATGTGAATGTATTAACGTACTGTTGCATTAAACATAAGCTCCATTTATAGTTAATTGCTACTTTTTAATTCAATAAAATTTCGAATTTTTGAAAGTAGATTAACCTATATAAAAAAAAAAGAAACAACAGTAGAAAGGTCCCAACAATACGGAGGTCGATACACTGAAACCTTTTTCCAGATTTGTGATGAAAGCTTTATTTGGTGTTTCCAGGTCCAGGAAAGCGCATCGTTGCAAGTGGTGCAACCCTGTTTACATTCGACCATGAGACTGCTGCCCTTTGTTCTGGGAGATGTGCCATGATTCCGGAATGCTTGTCCTTCAATTACGGAGGTGATTTTCCAGATATGACATGCTTGCTTCTTAGATTATTATATAAAAAAAATTAAGAAATTACTTAGCTTGTAATTTTTTATAGCAAATCTGTCTTCACTCGCTCCACTCCTTATCATCCATCAGCCTGGTTGTCCATCTACTTGAAAGAAGCACAATATCTTACACAGTTTTTCTCAGCATTTTCTCTTTTCCCGGGTTATTTATATTTACTTTCTTTGGGTTCATTGTAATATATGTCTTTGGCTATATTTAGGATTTGACTCATATTCAGGGACCCTTGATGGATTGATAGATGGAAATTGAAACCTCTCCGCTCTGAACACATTGTACTTTAGAGGTATAATTCTTCCCATTTCAGGTTCCTCTCGTACATGCGAGTTGCTCAGCACAACACCCATTACGTCAGGTCTTTTATCTGCCGCCAGCCAGACTGACTGGGACATTTTCACTTATACAAAGCCAAAAAAGATCAGTATTATTCTCTTTCCTGATCTTATCATATTTAATTTTCGATGTACAATTAACATATTCTGTATGGAAAAAACTGGAACCATTTATTTTTGTAAGCTGTTTGTATGGATTGCGAATCTGTAGAATACTCGAAAAGTTTTACAATGACGAAGACAGCAGCCGCGGTATTTAGAGTGGTGGTTATAACCAAAACATGTGCTGTTAACTTTAATTGATTTGGAACTGCATAACTTTCGTTTCTCGGCAGAAATAGGCTTCTTTCATACCTCGAATAAATGAGCATTTTCATTTCCGGTTAAAAGAAATAAAAATTATTTATGATAATCTCAGATAATCCGAAATTTGGACAATTCTGTCAAATGTACAGTCTCCCTTTTGTGGGATCAAATGGCTGGCGGCAGATAAGTCGTCTCGTAGGAAATTGCTGCTTAATCCTGTACTGACCTGCATGCTTTTGTATTAAGAGCATGGAATGCTTTTAATGAAAGAAAGTACCGAGTGTTAAGTGATTTTCAACTGAATAAGGTACATGGTCTAGAAAATTTATACTATCGTGGGCTTCCTTATTCTTGATGTTCAGTAGTGTGGAGATAAACAATAATCAAAGTTACATTGACCTACTATTCAGTGAGAGCAACTGACTGGAGCTTGTTTTGGGGGTAATGGGGTAACGGCCAGGAAAATTTTTAGTGGTCTATTTCCAGGTTATGATGGCAAAATGCATTCTGAGTTATTCTCAAGTGAGCTGTTCCAGTCACTGAATAGGCAAGAGGCTCTGCGGCGTACATAACTCATTATTGTGAACTGTGGTTACACACGTTTTCTCAACAAGAAACAGCAAGACCAGTGGCCAGTATTACCTGGCTTAGTCTTCAGTCACGCGCACACAACAATATAGTGAATCATTCAAGAAGTACTAATGAAATGTCTAAAGATAACAATTTGACTGAAACCATTCGACCTTTCGTAATACTTCATAGCCGTAGGTTTGCTCTTGTTTAATGGATAATTATTAGGCTGCAATACTTTTTTCCTCATTGTGTAATATTGAGTTGAGTTTGCTTCACTTACCTTTTTTTTTTAGTTCTGGTCTTAAACATAAGAAAAGATAGGCGTTTTATTCCTGGTCATTAGTTTTTCATCTGTGAACTGATATACAAATAGAAGTTTTGTTGAGATCTAGAGTGTGCGTAACATGCATTGTGCCCAAATTCAAAATAATTCAGTGTAGAAAAGCATAATAATCATGCCTACAAGCAACACATAATTTGTTGTATAAGTCAAATCTATGGTTACAATATAAAACAAATAAAAAATATGCCGAAGAAACTTCGGAGCAATCGAGTTTTTCGCATATTGTATAATACTGCATGAAACTCTCAGCCATGGCCCATGAAACTCTCAGCCGCGCCCCATAAAACTTTCAGTCACGGACCGGTGGTGGCCTGTGTTGTTGGTTCCTATAGCAGTGCCAGACACACGATGGTGGCTAACTTTAACCTTAAATAAAATAAAATAAAAAACTACTGAGGCTATAGGGCTGAAATTTTGTATGTTTGATGACTGGAGGGTGGTTGATCAACATATGAATTTGCAGCCCTATAGCCTCAGTAGTTTTTAAGATCTGAGGGCAGACACAATAAGTGCGGACGGACAGACTCATAGTCATCTCAATAGCTTTCTTTTATAGAAAACTAAAACTAGCATTTTCATAGCTACCTAAAACTTGTCAATAAGAAATGGTTGATGGTTAGAACTTGCCTGAACTATTTGTCTCTTGGAACAGGGAGAACTTCTGGGTAACTTTACACCGAAGATCATCGAGGGCTTTTGGCGACTAGTACAGTGTTTGCTGCTGCTTCAGCAGTGTTGCATAACCCTTAATTCGTTTTTAGCATAAAAATAATCAAAAGGTTTAAGAAATCCTGTGAATGAAAGCCTAAAAGATATCATTCTAGAATCATCAGTTATCAGAAGACAGAGGGGATATCTAAACATGATTTACTTGCTATCTCAGTGTCCTCAGGGCAGCGTTCCAGTAACTTATGACATTCCCCAAAATCAACAAGGACCGACTGTGGAGGGATATACCTGTACTGCAAACGCCTGGATTCTGCAACAGCTTCAGATGAGAGAGACAGGTATCTATATATCATTTTAATGTAGGAGGGCAGGAAGAGGCCTTCCTGATTGTTCTTGCATTCAACCAACATTGCCACAGTAACAGATAGTTATGTTACTACAAGCGGCAGTTATGAGAAAAGAATATGTTAAACAGCGCACTTTGTGCAATTGAACTTATAGGTAATTCTTGATATCAACACCTCATCTCCTATAATTGTTATCCTGGATAGAGCTAATTTAATAAGGACTATCTCTCATTTCATATTTTTCTTTACAAATGTTATAAGGAGTTTTCCAATTGTACTCCATTCAAGCTAATTAGCTCATTCCGTTTCATAACATAATAGTTCTTAAATCTTGAATCTGTAATTATTATGTAGTTCATCAGCAAGATTTTTTTTTTTCTTTAGGCTGCCATATGGTTTCGTACAATGAAAAGGATTTCTTCGGATATGATGCTCCTAACTACTCTGGAATCACCAACCCTTATCATGAAGCATTTAGACACTGCCTCATCAACGACTGTGTGGGGTTGGTTTGCGATGGAGCCTACAGTAAGTCGCGGTTAAATTATTATTGTCTATGGCATCGTTATAATGAAATAGCTGACAATTATTTATTCGATTTATAATGTTAACCTTAAGTAACATATCTTAAAATGGAAATGCGTGGTTTGTTATATTTGTTTGAAAGAATTAATACTTTGGTAAATAACATTTTTTTACGTTTGATTAATCTAAGTACAAAATGATAATCTTTCACTTGCGGCTTTTAACTTCTTTCATATATACTCTTCTGAGTCTTATTTTTTTTTTTTTACTTTCCTTCTACAGATTCGTGCTACTTAAAAATAAAAACACAAGAACAAACTGGGAACAGCATAACTTCAAACAGCAACCGGAATTTCTGGAAGGTTGAATGCCAATAAAAGTCATAAAACACGCCACCTCTTGAGTACAAAATTAGCCTGCCATACGATGCTGTGGCGTGTAGTGTAATTCATTACTCACATGCACAGGTGCTCACAGAGGATTACCAACCTTTAGTGTATAATATTATAATATCGATGAACAACGCATTCAAAGATGTATACTACTGAACGTAGTATACATTAAGATGTTATATTATCTACAATATCTAAATCCCACGCACTTCTTGAAAGATTCATGGTGTTTCTATCATGTTTTAATAATCAGAGACACGACAGAAAACAAATTTACCATATATAGAAAACCAACTTTCTCTTTATCATACATCCATTTTTATAGCTATCATGACATATCTATCAGGGTTGGTGTGGCCAGTAATTTATTCATAACAGCCTTACGACTTTGCTCCCTGGATTTCATGGAAAAGGAAATTGAACTAATCCGTAAGCAGCTGTGATCTCTAAAGTACCCTGACCATACAATTGAAAAAGCTATCCACAAAGCAAACACTAATTTCTACCGTACCCCTATAACAACACCACAGAGACGCCCAACAACAAAATAAAAATCCCAACACCTGAACAGGATTAAGACGTTGACACAGACACTTGGAAACTCTAACCCTTTTGGTTTTACCTACCCAAATCCCTGATTAACGTCCAACAAAAGCCAGTCCCCAAAGAGAAAGGAGTTTACGAAATCCCTTGCCTCGATTGTGACCAAGAAAATCACTCCCCCAGAGATTAAGACAGTATAAACATTCAGTTAGGTATGGACAACAGAGCTCAACTATTTTTAGTCACATAACCAAAATCACAGAATAAACTGGAATATGTCTCGTGTAATTTATAGCGGCAATTGTCAGTTCAAAAGCCAGATAGTGGAATCAGATTTGATTAAACAAAGAAACACCATGAATCTTTCAAGAGGTGAGTGGGATTTAGATATTTTAGATAAAATCTTCCCCGAACCAGCGATTAAGAAGATTAAAGAGAAATTATCAACTAGAGTGACGTAATAGGTGACCTATTGACCTATTAGCATAAATACCGCTTTTCTGTAACTTTTTCTCATTCACTATATCCACATTATGGAGTTTGTATGGGCTTCTTATATATATATATATATATATATATATATATATATATATATATATATATATATATATATATATATATATATATATATATATATATATATAAATTTTATCACACCGTGATTTATATATATGAAATTTTATCAAATTTATATACAATCATGAAGCTACAAATGTCGCTTAATATCGAAATTCACGCTACCTCGGTATATCTCCGTTGGAGAATTGTCGCCGAGGAATTTATATAAGTGATAAGTGAATTGGAATCGTCGGGACACAACCCGTGACGAAAACCTATTCAGTGGACGACTCCAGTGGTTACGTTTAACATCGCTGAGGTTTTTCGTCACGGGTTCGTGTCCCGACGATTCCAATTCACTTATCACTTATATAAATTCCCTTCGGCGACAATTCTCCAACGGAGATATACTGAGGTAGTGTGAATTTCGATATTAAGCTTCATTTGTAGTTTCATGATTATATATATATATATATATATATATATATATATATATATATATATATATATATATATATATATATGCAGTATATAATGAGAAAAATATTGATTAAGAGATTAAAGTATGAAAGTACAAGTGTAGCAGTGGCTATTTAGTTTTCCTGGGCCCATACCCACTTGGAGAAAAAATTTCATAACCCGAACGGGTTAGTGCGCCCCTGTAGTCCTGAGTCCTCGTCCGTCGCTGGTTCGACCCCACGGGACGGTGTACTTATTATCAACTAAAAAATTCCCGTTCGGTAACATATATGAAAATATATTATTTCCGAGGTAGAGCGAATTGGATATTAAAGGACGTTTGTAGCTTTCTGATTGTATATGAATCACGGTGATGTGATAAATAGTCATATATATATATATATATATATATATATATATATATATATATATATATATATATATATATATATATATACTGTATATATATCTATATATATGACAAGGACAGACAAGATGGCGGTCATCAAAAGGTGATACATTTATTGCCGACGCGTTTCGTAACAACATAGTTACATCATCAAGGCTAAAAGAGAAAACAACACAAATTAAAAACACATGGAATATAACTTAGACTTTAAGTCTCAACAAATTATACCAAACTTACATTAAAACAAAACAAGATTTAAAAAGCACCTGCTAGACTAAAGGCTGAAGGCTTTTGATTCGGAAAGGAGGGAGAAGCAGTGAAGAAAAACAGCTCAAGCCAGAAACAACTGTATAGAGGTGGTGTGATTGTTCAACTTGGGCACTAACTGCTTAATAAATAATGACTCTAAGATAAGCAGTTCGTGTAAACGGCTTGTTTGGCCCAAGACAGAGAAGTCAGAAAAGTTAATGCTGGTGTTACAAATTTTTGTTTGATTTTTGATATTAGAAAATTCGGGATTGGACATTCTGCAGCCAGTACGATGGCTGACACCATTATATGAATCAGCTCTGACCTTGAGCAATCGCTTAGTCAGAACCTCGTAAGTCCCCAAATTACATCTGGGGCAAGTATATTTATATACGACTGAGGATTGCTATAATGGGCAGATTTTGTCTTTAAATTTAAAAGTGATCCTATTGTAAAGGATTTTTGGAATTAAAATAACTTGCAACATATTAAAGTGTTTTCAATTGCAGACTTGAGATTCCTTCTAAATTTGTCATCTTGGATGTATG
>NC_089793.1:47760491-47782021 GCF_040412425.1 Macrobrachium rosenbergii
AATAATTTGTGTTGTTTTCTAGTAATAGAAAATTTCTTCAGTGTAAATTCTAATTATAAATCTTGAATTTAAGAATAAATTTATGTATTTAGTATTTTAAAAACAGTGTTTCATTTGTTGACCATCAGTGAATAGGATGAGTTGTGTGCATAAGAACAGGGAAGCAGTTAAAGTTATTGTCGATACTCACACTCATGTTGATAAGCTTCCTTTGATTTTAACGTTGAAGATTTAAGCAAATTTTTGTATTAACATTTTTAGAAGAAAAACAGTGTTTCGTTGCGATCACTGCAGTTATGCGTTGACTGTGTGCATAAAGAGCAAAGTGATAAACTTATGTTTTTCATTCTTTTAGTTTTATAAAAGTGATTTGAGACCAGGAAACAGTTAGGGTTGTTTGGTGGAGTGATGCACACACACTAGAGAATATTCACCCAACAACAATTTTTGATACCTCCGCATATTCTGATAAACTTAGTTTTGATGTTCAAGTGATTGATAAATAAGTTTTCTTAAGGGATCACTGTTGCCCAACTGGAAGTACTCAGTCATAATATATATATATATATATATATATATATATATATATATATATATATATATATATATATATATATATAACTATATATATATATATATTAATAATATTGACTGTGTGTATATAAGGCAAATGATAAATAAATTTTGTTCTTTTAGTTTGCTAAATATGATTTGAGACCATACATTTATATTGTTTGATGGGTATATATTTATACTAGAATATATTTAACGTAATTTTGATGCCTGTATTCTGATATATATATATATGTATATATTTGATGTTTCAAGTGATTGATAATATATATCTTTTCTTAAAGGATCAATAGTTTACTAGAGTACCAGTCATAATAGATCTTTCTTCAAATGGCTTTACAGGCAACGGATCTTTCTTTCCTTTATATATATATATATATATATATATATATATATATAAATATATATAAAAATAGGGATATTTGTATGTATATATATATACGCTCTACTTCATGAGGGATTTTATAGATCTGGTTGAATTAAGGAAAGTCATAAAAGAAAAAAAAAAAATGGTTAAATGATTTAATCGTTAGGTATATATATATATATATATATATATATATATATATATATATATATATATATATATATATATATTATATATATATATATATATATATATATATATATATATATATATATATATATATATATATATATATATATATATATATATATATATATATAAAGTCATAAAAAGAAAAGCTTAATCTCGGCTTAGAATACTGAAGAGGGCCAACTGGTGGCACTTAGGTTGAATTAAGTAATTATATTTGCAAAAAATCAAAAGGGGGAGATGGTTAAATGAATTATTAGGAGGTTTGCAACTTACACCTTTCTACAGTCTTGACTGTGGCAAGGCCCAGTCCAAGATAGTCCACACAGAATACCCTCTGCAATAGAGAGAAACATGCACTGTAAAAATGGTATAACAAGGAATTGACTCAGGAATGAATGAACACTTTACAGTGGAACACAGAACATTGGCAATGGCACTGGATAAAATGGCACAAGGATAGAGGTAGAATACTGGCACTCAATAAACACTTCTGATGGCAAACTATCGTGACTGAAAAGTCTTCACTTGTGCTTTACCTTAGGGGAAGCAGGTCTCTGGTGAAGAATGATGAGTGACAATCACACATATGGAACGGCACACTATTACTTGGACGATCCACTTGAGGATGACTATAGAGATGGTAACAAGTCTGGAGCCAGGTGTGGACAGAGGGGAAGGGGGAAATGGGGTTTCTCAGCACCTCCCTTGCGCTTATGATTGCTCTGGCTAACTGCTAACTCCCATTGCTGACTGCTGACTGCCGACTGCCAAGATCTCCCTGTCCTGGCTCCTTTTAAGGTATCTGTCGAGGGTAGGGGCCCCGATGTTGGGCCTGTATGGTAACTGTTGCCCAAGATGTCATCTTCAGGAGTCTTGACCATCTGCTTGCATCTCCCATGTCCTGTGGAAAGACAATTCAGCCAGCTCAATCTGTCTTTAGAATGGTTGTTTAAAGCTAGCTTAGTTAACTAAGCTGCTTAGGGGATGACACTCAGCCTCTTATCTTGCCCTTTTTTTAATGCCATCTAAATCTCTGTTTCCAGGTAAAGGAAGGGACAGATCGAAATGTTGATAACTTTAGTTGTTGATATCTGGGTCAACTGATCAGCTATGCGCGATGATTCTACTCGATAAAACTGAGGGTAAACTAAGGGTCAGCTGTGCAAGTGACTTCTTGTAACTTATAATAGTTCCCAGAGAAGAAAACATACAGCACCTTCATTCAGGTGTGCATTTTGGATATTCAAGAAGTATACAGATGCTTTACTTTATTTTCTCCTACACAAAATGGAAAAAGTTTTTGCTTTACTTTCAACACTCATTAATATTAAACTACTTTTAACATGGCATGGCACATTAACTTCCTTCAATTGCAAGGTATACGTTACTTTAGGGTTACAAGGACAGGGTAATTTTGAGGCGGGTGTCAAAAATGTTAATAATTAATAATTAATTTACACGCCATGTGTGTCCTTAAAGTAAACAGAGGCATGTGTGTTAGTTCGCCTTTTAAGAAGCTCTAATATCATGAAACACATCATGTTTTGCTTCCAAGTAGTGGTGGGCGTGTGTAAATGATAACACAGCGTTTGTGTTTTAAATGACATCCCCTTTGCAAGATATTGTAATGACAGTACTTAATTCATTTTTCAATCAACGGACAATAATGGTCTACAAAACTCAATGCGTAATAATAGCTCGAAAAAGAAAATCCTCAACTTGACAATTGACTGCTTATATTAAGGGAATTTGACATCTGGAGTGAGCGAGCGAGGCAAAGAGATTATTCGTGAGTTCTAATTCGCTAACTTTAAATTACCAATTTTTTTAAGGGGTTCATCTACTATAGGGTTGCCATTTTTCACGAGTTGTATTTCGCCATTTTTATGATTTTACTGGCTTTACGATGCCATTTTACACTTTGATTTTCTGTTAATGGGGCAAATTTAATGATATTCATTGAATGTACGGATGAACAAAGCAAATGTAGAAAAGAAAAGAGGGCAGGGATGAAATTTCATTATTACAGAAAGAAAAGCATTAAAACAGGCAAAGGAGATGGGACACCACTTTCTGGATAACAGGCCACGATCCTTTATTACAAAAAGGTGGCACCCTATAAACCCAGGGCGTGAGTCTGAGACTCCGAGATTGCTTTACAAAAATCAAGAAGATAAATTACATTCAGAATGGCCAACGAGGGTAGAATAAAAGGTAATATTACGAATGCCAGAATTATAATCTGTAACCTGTGGAAGACAGCTGGAGCCATTTCTAGCTAGGGGAGCTGCAAAGGTAACCAGAGGGCGTGACCCTCTGGAAGGATCAGGTGCCAGCATCTAAGCTCATGGCACTGTGCCATTTTTGCACTTGTAATAGTACTGAAAGATGGTAATGGGCATATCGTATTTAAATACCTCCTGCTGCAGTAGGCAATGATGGGGTCGTAAGACTTGGGCAGGTGGCCTAACTACCAATTGCACTCTGCATTTTATTAAGTAAAATGGGGGCCTAGAGCAAGGCATGAGCTTGCATGGGCGTGTTAGATTCCCATGTGTAAAAAAGTAGTAAATCATGGTGAGAAGGAAATGCTATAGGAAGAATAGCTGGAAGAGCATTACAAAAGGGAATGAAGAGAGTAGTGGAGGACATAGACATCCTCTTTCTGGATAGAGGTGCCAAGATCTTTAGAGGATGAAGGGCACTGTGCCAGAAGTTGGTGCAGGTACCAGAGAGCTTGGAGCCTCTTTAAGCTGCCCCAGGAATCATCCACTCCCCGTGGTACTTCCTCTCATGAACCTTCCTACTTGGAGCAGTTGTCCTTGGCCAGAGGTGGAAGGCCCGGATGGAGGGCAGCATGGAGGTGCCACCTGTGTCAGCTGCTGCAACAGCTGACAGGATCTTTCTTCACTAGTTCTACCATGATCCGTTGCAGCTCTTGGAGTTCATTGGCCAAGTGAGAGATGGCAGAATCCTGACTTGCAACTGTGTCTGCGACGGACTGAGACAGAGAGGAGGCGTTGGGAGTGGGGGCCGGGTGGCGTGAAAGGCTCGCAGGTATCAGTGACCAGCTCAGGCACAGGTTACTAGGCTGCACCTTTAGGTGAACTTCTGCTGGTCGAGGAACCGTCTCTTTTACCGACGCTGGTAGCGGGGCCAGGCTGGGAGAAGAGAGGGAATCCTGAGTTGGAGCCCTTGAATGGAGATCGGGGGCGTGCTCTGGTGCTAGCACTGGCAGTGAGGCAGGGCCGGGCACTGGAATGGAATCGGGAATCGAGTGAGGGGGCCACTGTACATCGTACTCAGGTGGCACTGGTAGAAACCTTACATCCTACCATCCCTGGGGGTGCCGGTATCGACGTGGGAGAAGGAGTTGGGGGATTACTCGCGCCTGAGGAATGAGCTGAGGAATGTGGACCCCCGGATTGTCATGACTTTGGTGGGGACTGGAAGTCTTGTCCCAGGAGGATATCATAATCTCTGGGAAGATAGCTTGCTACTGCAAGATTGCAAATTTTTGATTGATGAGGTCTTGTGACTCTCAATTGAACCGTAGGGAGTATCATTTTAAACTGATTTACTCCCTCAATTGTGGCAAGTTTTCGTCTATTGATGAGAGCTCCATAAACCTTGCACGCCATGCTAAAGGTTTGGCTAAAATTTCTTTGCACTGCCCTTGTGGAGGGTGCAGGCGAGTTATTAGGTGGTTTAAGAGGAGCTGATCCTCCCAGGAATGGTATATATATATATATATATATATATATCCCTGGATTTCTAGATTCATGTGAATGGTTTATAGTGGCCAGCAACGGATTTTTCTAAGCAAGTTGACCTTGGAGATCTGACTTACGTTATGAAAAAATCATAAAAGAAAAGAAAATGGGGGTGATTGAATCTCAGTTTAGGGCTCTACTTCATGAGGAATGTTATGTAAACACTGGCTAAATTAAGTAACATATTTACAGAAAGAATCAAAAGGAAAATGGTTAAATGACTTATTAGAGGCTTGCAAACGCCTGAAGATCTTTCCTACTGAAGTCTTGACTCGATGGCAAAGGCACAGTCCAAAATGAGTCCACTGCAAAGGCCCTCTCAGCAATAGAGAGGTAAACATTACACGCCAGTAAAAGAAAATATAACATGGAATATGACTGGGAGGCTGCACCGATGGTGCCAAGATCTCGAGGAATGAATGAACACCCTGGCACTGGAACACAACCATTACTGGTAGGCACTGACAAATGCGACATTGGATAAAGGGAATACTGCACCTCAATAAACACTTCTATTGGCAAAACTATCGTGGCTGGAAAAGTCTTCTGCTTGTACTTTACCGTCGGGGAAGCTGTCTGGCAAAGAATGACGATATGACAATTGCACTCGGCGGCACGGCACACTTCACTTGGACGATCCACCTGAGGATGACTTGGTAGGACGAGGTAATGAGTCTGGAGTCCGGTGTGGAGACAGAGGGGATGACGGGGCCTTCATGCTCACTTCTCGACACCACGATTGCCTGGGAGCTAACTGCTAACTCCCATTGCTGACTGCCGATCGCCGATCGCCAAGATCTCCTTGTCCTGGCTCCCTTTAAGACATCTGCCGAGGGTATAATGACCGCAGCCCGTAAAGTGATCGTTGCCCAAGATGTCATCTTCAGGTGCCTTGACCATTTTCCAGGTTTTTGACCTTCTGCTTGTCCTGTGAAAGACACCAGCCAACTCCTAATCTGCCTCAGAATGGTTGTTTTGCAGCTTAGTTGGGCTAAACTGCTCAAGGGAGTGACACTTCAGACTTTATCCTCGCCTCTTTTTTGACCATGCCATCTAAATCTCTTGTTTCCAGTTAAAGGAAAGGGACAGATCAAAAATGTTGATAACTTTGTTGATATTTAGGTCAACTGGGATCACAGCATGGAGAAGATTCTACTTTTGATAAACTAAGGCAAAACTAAGGGTCAACTGTGAAGTGGACTTGTAACTTATAATATATGTGTGTGTGTTTGTACTGAAAACAAAAGGTTGAATAAACCGAATTGTTTTGGTACCTTTTTTATTTTTCTGTGACTTTAGCTGAATATATACTGGCACAAAGTTAATATGATAGAGAGAGTATATATATATATATATATATATATATATATATATATATATATATATATATATATATGTGTGTGTGTGTGTGTATCTTTAGTTTTTCCTGTGACCAGTTACACTGAATATACTGTCATTTGCTATTTAGTGATATATATATATATATATATATATATATATATATATATATATATATATATATAGAGGAGCAGAGGTTCAGCTGATACACAACTAGGTTTTCAAAGAAAAGTGTTTTGACAACATTGTGCGTATTCTAAAGCTGGCGTTTCACGTTGCACGATGCATTCTCAAGGTTGAAACCGGGTAAACTGATATGTAATCGTATATATGTTGTCACAAATAAGATGAAAAATGTACAAATTTAAAAAATATATAAAAACAGCAAAATGACACCGCTAAAACAGGACACTACCCATACTGGAGCTAAAAGTTTGACTAAAAGCAGAGAGGTAAATAAAGGCAAAAAAAGAAGTAAACTTTTAGGCACTGAACAACTGTGCAGGAAGATTAGTTGTTAAATGTAGGAACAAATAGTGTAATCATTATAGATTCAAAGATGGTTAAATTGTCCTCACTCTGTACTTGTCTTTTTAAACACATCCACTTCAGGTGCAGTTGTGTCGAAGTTGGAGGTTTACATGGTTAGATACAGCGAGGTATCTGATGCATGCATTTGTGCTTTCCTGACCATGATCAAGATTTAAGTGCATGAAGACAGCGTGGTCTTCGAACACTGAACCGGGGTCCTCACATTTCCTAGAAGAAGTAATTAAGTGAGTGTGCATGTGTGTTGTACTTTCTAGAGGTATATTATCAGAGGAACAGACACTCATGGAGGACTTCATTTTGTGACTGGGTCTGATTTGTTTGTGGTGCAGTGCTCAAGAGCCACCGCCGTGATGATACCTTATCTGCGGGCATAGAAAAGTGATTACCATAACTCATGAACACTTATATCTTTTCCAGGCATTATGTGGAAATACCTAGTTGTACTGCAGTGAAATTCCTGTGTCTCCGTTATGCATTTTCCCTGTTCTGTTCTCCATTGTACATTTTCTGTTTTGAATATTGATGTCATGCAAAACCATTTAGTTTCATGTGATATGCTTCTTTTAATGAGGAATTCTGGGTTTGTCCCTGTGAAGACAGAATATTGAAGTGGTAAGGCTTATTCTTTACACACTATATGACATTTATTGTGGTCTAGAATAATAATGACCTTTTTACTTTGTTTGGTGACCAGGGTGTTAGTCACTAGTATTGGTTGATAGAATTGATTAATCTGAATGTTTTTGAATCAGAATTTCCCTCTAGTGATGATTTCCATTCATAGGTGGAATTACCCATTTCATGATTGTAGCTTTGCTGAAACACTAGTTAAATTTGTAACAAAGTCTAGTTTTGTACCTCAGTTTTAACCTCCAGTAGGCTCCTTTGTTTGAGATAGATTCAGTGAGAGAAGTCGACGAGGAGAAAGAATGTGCTGACCCAGGGCCGGTAATTTGCTACCAGAGAATAGCTTTAGAAAGTAAGATGATGACTGTTCTAAAACAGAAACAGCAATAGAAGATAACCCTATTTGACCTGGGGATAGGATTATTTTAACATATATATATTTAGCCTTAGATATATATGTTATATATATATGCTATTCTATGTATGCAGTACCCCACATCCTGATATATATATCTATGATGTGCTAAAAAGTCTATGAAAGAGAGATTTAAGCCACATCAGTATATAACGCGAATTATAAGGGATGAAAGTATACTCAAACCCAACTCAAAGAATTTTTGATGCCATTGTAACTTTTTTCTTCTTTATACTACATGCAACTCATATAAGATTTTAAGTTTGAGAAACTATAACCTGCTTATCTATTCGGTATATAAAAAAAAAAAAAAAAAAAGAATACTGGAATTTAGTGACTATCCTATATTATGATATATATATTGGCTATATATATATATATATATATATATATATATTTGTCTGTCCGTCCTCAGATTTTAAAAACTATTAGCCTAGAGAGCTGCATATATATTATGTTGAGCATCCACCCTCATATATCAAACATATAAATATTGCAGCTATATATAGCCTCAACAGTATTTATTCTATTTAAATGTTAACTGTGTAATTTTTCTGGGCAATTATAGAGGCCATGGCTGAACCTTCAGCAACGACTGAGAGTGTTATATATATGGTTGAGAGTTTCATACAGCATTATACGCTGTACAAAAAAATATGATTATATGAGAAACTACTCATTTACTTGTTTATATTTACTATATATAACTGATATAGACTTTAATTTTTGGAACACTGACCGTGGAAATCTGAACCTCTCTTGACAGACCCAGACAAAGTTTGTACACAGCCTCTAAGTCATCTCTCAAAGGTTTATAACTCAAAATCAAACGCCTACCTTATGACACACACATACAAAAACAGACAAAACAAATGAAATTTTCGTTTTAACGGTTCTAATACCTTACTTCAGTGCTTATGGGTTAATTCTCATTTTCAATTGAGCTCCACCTTTCTTTCAGGCGCTAACCTACAACAAGAAATCCATATCCCTTGTAAATAAGGTGTTCCCAACTGGGGTCATGACCCCCAGAGGGGTCAGTGTTCTTTTTCTGTGGGTCATGGAGGGTTCAATAACTGTATGCACTACATTCAGTTTGCCGGAATGGTGCTAAATTTTGATAAGTCGCCTGACAATAACCTGTAATCGATTGTAAAAGAAAGGTTAGATCATTTTTAGGCCAAAAAAGAGCACAAAGCTGCATTCTTCTAACACAAAAGGGTGTTGTCCTGCATTTATTTAGTTTGTATTTTTTGTCCTGGTCCTGGGGCAACCTATCAAAGTTAACTACACACCAAAAAAAGAATTAGACAAACAAATATTTATCTACACAAACCTTAAACAATAGTTTTAAAACCACAAGAAAACACTCTAGGGGTATATCAGCATAATGCACAAAGTCACAGTACATTCATTTTAAAAACACACAGAACATCAAACCAGAGATCCCATCACTCTGTCAATATGTAAAGGAAAAGTCTACTGGATTGTTCTAGTCTCATGTACCTAAGGATTCCGGTTTGAGTCACGGAAGTGTGAACAAACGATACCATCCTTTATAAAAAACTAAATTTATTATAAGTTAGCAGTAATTCAACAAATTACATAATAAGTATCAATGAGCGATGTGAAAATAAATATAGAAGCTGATGACAATCTTTAGTGACAAATGTCAAGGTTATCAGTGTTTTGAATAACTTAAGACAATTTTCACATGATAGAGAATAAACAATACTAAAGTACCTGTGAATCAAATAAATAACCTTTTATAAACACTTCTAAGAAACAAGTTCATAACTAAACTGCAAATAGCCTATAAAACCAAAATTTTAAAAGTCTCTAATCACCTGGAATGAAGGTCAAATGACAAACTGATAAGTGCTTTTGGTCTCGTTATTTGGTATTAACCCATAACTGATCATTAGCATTTTAATGGTCCTCTGGTTTGCCTACCATAGAGTAGTTCCAAAAGGAAAACCTCTGTATGAATAACTGGGCACCTCTCTGCTTCAAACACAAGGAACGTATCTGTGTCAGCCATTGGGTCTTCAAAGTTTCTGAAGACTGACTTTCAATATTGCATGCTGTCGGTCAATCCTCCCATTACCCATAAACAGAGTCTTGGGGAACAGAGTCTTGATTTCTAAAGTTAGAGCTCATGTTGACCTCTTTCCATAATCTCTGATGTAAACTAAGTACCTCTGTCTGGTAAGTTCATCCTGTCTTTTCCATAATCTGAAGATTTAAACTGATACATCTGTCAAGCTGATAAGATTTCATTTCCTACCCTAGGAAAAATGGATACCAAAGCTTCTGCAACATCAACTTTGAACTTTCAGAGGGGGCATCATGTCGAAAGCTGGTGGAAAAGTCGAGCAAATGTTAAAATGTACTTCCCCTCAGCAGAACTAGGTCTGATCAGATGCTGAAAAGGAATAGGCAACTTCACAAATGGTGTGGAGATCATAGGCATACTCACCAATGATGCCTTCCTAACCTGTCCTTTGTGGCAGTGGCAAACGTCACAACACTGATACACTTGAACATCTATGTCCAGTCCAGGCCAATGGTATCTTTACTTTCACTGAAGTTTTTCAGTGAAAGTGACTGTGTCCAGCAACAGTCAAAACATCATGGCAAGTTTGCAAACAGACTATAGTCAGAAGGAACCCTGAATGTCATTTCTTACATCATCCTTCTTTCCCTTGGGAGTTTGCTATCCAAAATTTTCTGAAATAAACAATTCATCCCAATAAATTAAAAAGAGAGTTTAGACTTGATTACTTCAATGATTTCAGCTGTTAGAATATTTCGGAGGTCTTGGCAAGATACCTGTAAATTTCTAAACCTCTGATGAGATTTTCAAAAGGTTAACCCCAGGCAAAAATATGGGTTTAACGGGCTTACCTGCACTTTCCTGTTGTTTCAAAGGTTAACCCCAGAGGAAAAGAAGTGTCTGAGGCAAGAGCCCCACCTTACCTTCCAGTGTTTGTGACATCATTAACTCCACAGCATCATTAGGAGTATTGAGCAATGCAGCCCTTGTGTGACCAGCACGTGGGAGGGGGCTCCAACCCCAGAAATTGTCAATTTTTAAGTCCAAGAGTTTCCACTTCAAAGAAGTTGTTTGATTAATTTTTGTGGTATTTTCCACTTTTTTTGCTAAAATTTACTGGACCTCAAATAGAAAAAGATATCATAGCTGGGATTGGGTTTATATCCAATCCGAAGCAAAAACTGTGGTAGGCCAAAAATACCCACAATGTTCAACACCTGAGAGTTATCAGATTAATTGTGGCAAAGGGGAGGACCACGGATTCCAGGGGTCTGTTCTGGGGATTTGACTCAGGCATCTTCCCAGACATGGTTTCGAGGAGCAATGTAACTAGGTGGGGATGATAGTATTCTCTGCAATACCTTGGTCCTAGCAAGCAGGTTCTGACTCAAGGGCCACTGTAATCAGTTGTGCCATCCTGTAGGGTAGGTAGGGCTTCGTGGATGCTGTGAGTCGGCCTCACTTGTGCCATTGGTGAAAAATAAATCCTGAAAGGCTAATGATATCTTTTTAAAGTTTTCAGGTTTAAAAGAGAACTCTTTTACCTAAAACCCAACAAGTAGAAATAAAGATTTGAGTACCCTCTGGGCCTTTGAAATATGACGCAAACTTGTTGACAAATTCCTTCACATCCTCTGACAACCTTTCTGTAATCAAATAAAATTCCTAATGTACTACACTGGAACCCTATGCTCCAGTACAAAAGCAAAACCAAAAGCAAAATCTGACCTAACCTTTACCCTTCTTGACTCTCTTTGGAAGTGGGAAGTTGATCACATTAGAACGCCTTAGAAAAAGAAGGAAATATCGGCATTGAAATTAGAAAATTCCTGTTGAACTGACATTCAACTACTGAAATGTTTCAGACAAATAAAGATCAGATGTGGTTGATAGAAACCACAACAAAAATCATGGAAAATTAAACTATAAAAACATATTGACATTATAAAATTTGTACATTTTTCAAACCGACAATATGAACAGTCCCAGGGTACCATAGTAATCCTGGATAATGATGAACCCATAGAAAAGAATATATTGCTGGATTCCACTTAAAAAGGCTCAAAAGTGCAGTACAAGATTGCCAAAAAATTAAAACACCGAATACCTTTTAAAATTAAAATCTTGTACAAACCAGATAACTGAGACTGAATGTTTCAAACCAGTACAATGCCAAAACTGTATGTATGTAGTATGTATGGACATACATTTAAAATTGCCGTAATATATCTGTGTGTGCAAATTGTGGGTCTGATAAACATGCCACACAGTGGAGGTGTGGGTGAACTGAATGCCTTAAAAAAAATCACCATGCAAAATCTAAGGAGTGTATGTATTATATATACAACACAGAATTAAAATTACTTCAGGAAAGGGCAGGAATGCCTATGTAAAAGAGGCCAAATTAGTGGATTAAAACTAAAGGAATGCATGATCTCAATGAAACGAACGTTTTCTACTGTAATTAGATCAAACAATGAAACAAAAATGGAAACAGATAAGAGTAACAGAACCTGATAGGATCAATCTCAAAAAATCCTAATAACCACTTTGCAAGAAGAAACTGATATACAAAGAACCAGGAAAAGTATACAAATATATTTATTATTCATTTGAGATATTAAGTGAAACGGAAACATTAAAGATAATACAAGCAAATTCAAAAACATTAGAAGATAGTGATGATGAATACCCAAGAAGCTAAAGAAAAAAAATAGGCCTTAGAGAGAACTCTAACCCAAGACCAACAAAAACCAACTATTATTAGAGATACATCCATTAAAATAATGACAGGAGACCGAGAAAGAAATAAAACCAAAATAAAGTAATAATAAAACTTTGGAACAGATACCCAGAACATCAAAGAACAGTAGCAGGAACAAAGGAACAGAAAAGATTTTTTTGTAATTGGTGCAGCAAGAGTAAACGCTGAAACGACACATGAAAAAACATGTGGATGTAATGACTGTTTTATTGAACTGTGCAAAACTGCAGAAAACAAAAGCATAAATAAATAGTTTATCAAACACTAAACGAAATTTTATAAGATACAGAAATAAAGAAACTTATTAGACAAAACGAAAAGGGATGTAACTGTATTAGACACAAAATGTCTTATAAAGAAAAACAAATTGTTAGAATATTGTAAAGGATTTTAGAAAAAATGCAAATTGATGATCCACAAAAAGAAAATAACACTTGAACACAAAATAAATATTCAAATATCAATTTAAACTTTTAAAGTCCAAAAGATAGGTCTACCTAAGTAGGCCTTAAGATAAACGTGTCTGTTGTGGGCTAGGCTTAACCTCATCAGCAGCAAGCCAAGCAACTACTATGCCCTATGTTTGTTATTCAAGCCTATTCCTATTAGGGCTACTGGGGCTTTTTCTTTCACTAGATTAGCCTTAAGTATACTATATGTTGACTAAATCACCTGAAAATGCAGTCCTGAGATATAGGTAAAAATCATACACTTTTGGCAACCACTGATGGTAGCATGACCACCTTCCAAAAAATAACTTTTAACACTTACTTCGAGAGGAAAGTGTAGAGGTCTCGAGGTGTTGCTTCCATGGGCGCTGGCTCGTGACTGATGTCTATCCTGAAATCAGATAGTGTTGAATCTTATTTTTGGGAAGGTGGATGACGCTAACATCCAGGTGGTCACCAGGAAGACATTCCATCATTTACCCTATTACTTTGTTTTTCCTGAATTCTAAGCTACTTGAGTATTTCTGATAACAGTCCAGGCTAGATTTCTTTACAATTTTGTCATATTAGACAAGCCTAGCTACTGCCTGGTAGGCATCAGATACAAGACTGCACAACCACATTAATTCTAAACCCTGTTTTACCAAAATCACTAATTTGACCGAACTACATTACACTACCTAAGCCTATTCTAGCCTATCAAAACTGAGTCGATGAGGAATCTAGACCTAAGGGACACGGATATAAAGATATACATTTTACAAGGTATCCAAAACAGGGTAAACCTACCTACCCAACTAATTTATGGCTACTATCATTGATTTAAAAATCAGGCACTAGCCCAGTGTAACTAACCACACCTGTATAACCTAAACTTCACAGGCTGTGTGTTTGTGTGGGTCACTAACCTATGGCTACTGGGCCTTTAACTACAGATGATTAAAAATAGGCAGTTATAAGCATTTTAGGGCCGGTATCTGTAGTCCCTATCCCCTGAATACCGGGCAAGACTGTTACTATAGCCTTTACTTTCATTAGGCTTAGTATATATTAGGGCCTGCTGAATTTCAAACAGCCCAGATTTTCACTTCAGATGCTTTATAATAGTGAAGTGAAGTGGTCAAAAAAATAAGAACTGTTGAAGACTGACTATACCTCATCTTCTTTTCGTGATGCCATACCACAGTGTATATAAAAATAAAGCAAGTAACTAAAAATTTGAAGGGAAAAAATTTTTTTCAAAAATATAAGTGAATAAAACAATGATGATTTATAAGTATGAAAGGAAAGCATAACTACAGCGTAGGATCAGCAGAAGCTTTAAAGAACTGAGACCTCTTCAGGAGACCAAAATGAATTTTTCAAATATTTCTGAAATAGATATATATTTTTTATTATTTTTCTGTCAACTTGCATAGTAACAAAATTTAAAAAGTAATATGGTGATTATTTTCATGTTTATAAAATAGATATTTCAAAACAATTTGTTCAGTATCTTAATATAGTATATGTGTACTATTTTATATCAAGCTTTCTTTGAGTCTATTTATACTTTTGTACATATATGCTATAATGACATAAAATATTCTTTATCCTTTAAAGTTGATTTTACATCCCAAACATTATGCTTCCTAGTTAAAGTACTTGGACGGTTTTTCGTCAACTGGGATTAATTTCTACTTTACAGGTATGACGCCAGCACAAGCAATGAGACTTACTGAAGAGAAATTTGATCTAGATATAGGTTTACTTGCAAAGAAAGTACCAGCCCAATTCTAATACTGTTTATTACCTACATGACTGTTGGGCTGAAGCAGCATCATGGCAATAAAGGAGGACATACTATGTTAAAGCCATTCAACAATATGCTGCAAGCACTTCAAGTGCTATTGTTGAAGGAGATGAAACCACTTTACAATTATTTTGGTGATGCAGTTCATGAGGCGAACCACAAAGAGTTCAAAGAATCTGAGAGACAGTATTGTTGACTCAACTAGCATGTTGATGCACTGAATACATCAGTGACAATATTGCTGTCACCATTGCCAGCAGGTGCTGATCCGCTAGCAATTATATTTTCATCCTCTCAAAGTGAAGCAGCATATGAATCAGAAAAAGTCATTTTTATATATAGTCATTATACAATTTGATAAGTTTTATTTTTGAAGTATAGTATTATGCTCAAGCATTTTGAATATATATTACTGGCAAATGTTTGTACAGTTAGAGAAAGTGAAACAGGCACCATTTACCAACTTTTTTTTTTTTTTTTATCAATCTAGTATGAGTGTATTCCATGAGCAAAGCAAAACATGGCGTACCAGTTGCCCTTATGGTAATTCTCCAGTGCTCTGTACTAGCAATGATCTATTTTCATACTGTCTAATGAACAACACACCTTGACTTGGTATTATTTGCTGTTTTAAATTTTTGATTTTCAGCTTTTTGCTAAAGCTCAAGAATGTTTTGGGAGAAACTGCCTCTTTGGAAAAGGATTTAACAACTTTGTCACTGGTTTTTTCAGTGACTTGAAAGAGGAGGACTGAAAAAGGTCTGGGCTGATTACACTCTCTTCTTATGCATATTTCACATACTGTACTTATAGGACCTTCAACAAGTATGGTGTTATTTATGGACTCGAACAAAAGATGGATCTTTAAAGAAAATAGGCGAGATCTAAAATGTATCAAGATCTTGTATTTGCTGAGCGAGGAAAGTTCAACGAAATTTAAAATTGCCCAAGTCTTGTATTTGCTGAAATGTGAGAAGTATGTAAGTAAATAAATAAATAGTTACAGGAATTATATTTGCAAATTATGATATGACTGAAAAAAAGAAATATACATGCATATATATATATATATAATATATATATATATATATATATATATATATATATGTATATATATATTATATATAATATATATATATATATATATATATATATATATATATATATATATATATATATATATATATATATATATATATATGTATATATATATATATATATATATATTATTATGATATATATATATATATATATATAAATATATATATATATTGTATATATATATTGTATATATATATATATATATATATCGATATACCATATATGTAACTTAAAAAAAAGAAAAAGAACCAGAGAGAGAGAGAGAGAGAGAGAGAGAGAGAGAGAGAGAGAGAGAGAGAATTGATTCATTCGAATTCCACTTATATAAATTATCATAATTAGCAAGAACTCACTAGCAAATTGCTTCCTCCTTTTTTTGTTTTCATTTACTGTCTGCCAATCGATATTTCACACGGTCAAAATACAAGGGATTAAAACCAAATGTAGGCCACTCCATTTAAGTAGGTAATTCCTTTTCGAGGCAAAAGTGAATCTGTCTGGCTGCTTCTTTTCAGACCAGCTGAACATGACTCAACTCCCTATGTGCTGGACATACCCCCTGCCCCATAAGAGGAGGTAAAAGCGACAAACAGACCGAGGCTCGCTCTCAGACGCGCACTGGACGAGATGGTGTGAAGAAGACCCCAAACCACCGCCATGCCCTGGCCCAACGATGCCCTTAGCTCCTAACCATGTGGCCTTTCAAAGTATACTTTTCCTCCGTGCACTCCAAACGCCAACCACGTGCTCCCTTTGATGCTGGCCTGAACGATGCCCCACTCTATTTGCTTGCCGTTTCGTGAAGTTCCATTCGTCTTGCCCTTTACATTGAAGCCCCTGCATCCTACCACGTGGAAGATCGCACTCGCACTCGGAAATCACAAGTAATCCACAATCCACTTTCAGCACTATAACCAAATCTGCCTTACGGTAAAGTGCTCTGTAAAGACATCCATTCAGTCACACTTTTCCTCGTAACACTTACTTAATTTGAGTGCCAGTAATCACCGAATCTCTTGTCAAATGTCCGTGCGCCTTGAGTGTCGGCAGTGCTAAGCCATTAATTCATCGAAGGCCCTGGCACCCTCAGTGCAGCTCTCGAATTCATTATTCTTTTGTCTGTTTTCATTACTGGCATATATGTGGCATATCTCTCATTTCAGAGGGATCCTATATCGTGGAATCTTCTTGGACTGTGTCTGAACCCAAAGTTTCAATCATCCCTGCGGAATCCCCACCAAGATCAATAATACTGCACGGCATTCCTCTTCCCACTAATGTTTATTTATGTAAATACACGCCTAGCAAAGTAAGTTTGCCCACGTGTTTACGTAATGTTTTCCTTCAGTAGTAAGAGCCTTTCACTCATATGAAATTCCCCCTTTTTCCTCGTTTTATGTTTCCCTGGACCCACGAAGTCGGAATCACAAGGCTAAATTATCTGAAATTGTTGCTACCTGTCTCACAGGGAATATTTCGAACTAGATTCCCAGGAAAAACATAAAATGGCGACCTTTTGCCTGAGATTCTCGTTTTAGCGGTTGCATCCCCCATTTTTTTCTGCTTTTGTTTGGGTTTGCAACTTCCCAGATCAGCTATTAGCAAAGCTACGCTGGGTACGAGACAATTACGAACCTTTTGTGTAAAACCAGCACACACATCCGGAAATTCCACGTGTAGTTAAAATTCGAGTTAGGTGTTAGGAACGCAAAATTTAAACTCCGCTTATATGGGAAATTACTAGGTCATTTCTACTGTTATCCTCTCAGATGACCGGCAAATTCCCTGGAGTCCCAGACGGTCTATAAATAGACAGGTTCATTCACACACAATCTAAAAATAACTCCGGTGAAAGGCAGACGACCTTTTCACCACCCCTCCCTTGCCCACGTGTGTAACCTTTTTTTTCATTCATTTCTCAGCAAACATTTTTCTTTGGGTTTCTCCCGTTAGTAATTTCTAAGTCCTAAGGGACGAATCGTATTTCCAAGTCCTACGGGCAAAACAAATCAAATTCTACGTCGCACGTGGCGAGAATTTCTAATTCCTGCGGGAAACCCAAAATTAAGTCCTTTTGAGATATTATATTAGTGTATTTCACACACATCTAAGCCCTTACAGGACTGATCATTCTAGTTCATTAGAACAACTCCTTAATTTCACGCTACAGCCGGCCAAGTCCGAGCGTGACATAAAATCCAGTTATCAAGTCTTTTGAGACATTTAAATTTCCAATAAAGTCTCTCAGACTTATTGATCAACTGTCTTATTCAGACAGATCCATTCTCCTGCAGTTTCAACAATTGAGTGTTTCAGATTCCTGCAATTGAGTCTTTTCAGACGCATTTGATTTGTTAGAAAGTCCAGTCCGTATAACCATTATTTCAAAATGGCTAATACCAGAGCCCAACAAAACCAGGACTTCAAATTCTACATGTCCGCTGGAAAGGACATGGGACTATTGGGGCAAGATCTGAGAGAATGGGTTCAAGAGCGAGTGGACGATGCCAAGATGAGCAAGAACGATGAAGAGAGGGAGAGAACGAATGGCAAGAGAGAGAGAGAGAGAAAGAACGTGCAGAGAGGAGGAGAAGGAGTCGCTCAAGAGCAGGAGGAGAGATAAAGAACTGCAGAGAGAGACGAGAAGACTTAAAACGCCCAAGAACAGGAGAAAGAACGAAGATAGAGCAGAGGAAAAAGAACCAAGAGAAGTGAGAGAACGAACGTGAGGAGAGCGACAGCGCGCCCATGAGCTCCAGATGTTAGAACGACAGAACGCCAACCCCACCTCCTGCAGTGGGGAATGAGTGCCCCTCAGCCAAGCTCACTGCTCATGCCAAAATGGACGGAGTCCGAGCCTGAAGTATGGCTTGAAAGGGCCGAACGAGTCCTGGAGTGCTGCGACCTCTCCCCACGGACTCTCCCTTGTTCTCACTAAATTCCTGGGTGTGAAAGGCACTCGTTGCCTACCACGCCCCTTCAGCAGAAGATAGGGGAAATTAAGCCACGCCAAGCAGTTACATGAAGGCATACGAGATTACCCCAAGTGGTGGAGGAGACGGAGAGAGTGCAGCCAAGAGAAGCAGGCCAGACTTGGTCCGATTGGGCGTACGCATTGGAGCAGGGCATTAGCAAAATGGCTCCATTCAAGGAGCCACTAGCACTGCCGAGGTACTCGAAATTTTATTTTGAGCATTTCGCGCGCTACGCCCTCCTGCCCCTCGCCACTCATGCAGTGGAAAGCCCCAGCAACACTCACCGAGAGTGCTGATAGCAGACGTGTGAAACTTACCACCCCAAGAAGGATCTATGGGCGGAAGATAAATCCCCGTCCTCCACGGAGGATCAAATTCCACAAGAATGGAACTCAGGCAAGCCCCTAACTTGCCATTATTGCAAGAAAACGGGGCATTCCTCCGAACAGTGCCGGAGCAAGAAACCGCGCCTCTCCCTGGAAAACCGACCTAATAACTCACCTGGGCGCCCACAGGAGCAGCGTGGAAAGACTTCAGCTAGACCTTTGCACGGGCGTGCAGGTCTATGGCCATTCTCCCACATGGGCAAAATGCCCACGCAATAATAAAGTCAAATACACCCACCGCCGCCTTGGCCATCAAATCCCAAGTCATTAGGGGCTCCCGCCGAACGGCTCGTGCACGTGTGCCCTCCACGAGGGGTAGCCAGCCCGTACGAGCTGGAGTTACTGCTTGAGGACTCGCGCGCACAAATCTCCCATCCGGCGGGACAGAGTTCCTTTGGAGCTATCGTCAATAGACGAAGACTCGTCACAATCGAGGGAGTAAACCAATTTAAAATGATACTTTATGGTCCAATTGAGTCACAAGACCTCCTTAACTAAAAATTTGCAATCCTGCAGTAGTGCCATCTCTCGAGGTTAGACGTCATCCTGGGATAGTGACTTTCAGTCCCCACCGAAATCACGACAATCCAGGGGTCCACATTTTTAACTTCCTCAGGAGCGAGTAATCCTCCCCGCTTCTCCTCAGTCAAGACTGGCGCCCCTGGGCACCAGAAGGACAGTCCCCACCAGTGCCACCTGGAGTACTGTACAGTGGGCCCCCACCGGCCCCAGATCCCACCCAGTGCCCGGCCCCCCAGTGCCAGTGCCAGGCCCCAATCAAATCTCCTCAGAGATGCCAAATTCTGATGGTGCCACTTGCATGCCCCTGAGCAGTGTCAAGTCATCCGTCCGGACCAACGAGCACAAGAAACCTCTGATAGCGCCTGACTTCTGCTCCTAGTGCCAGCGCCAGAGCGCCACCTCATCTCCATTCACGGGATCCAACTCAGGGACCCCTCTTCTCCCCGGCCTGGCACCGCTACCTGCACTGGGGTCAGAAGAGCGGTTCCTCCCGACCACAGCGAAGCTCACCTGCAGGTGCGCCCGCAACCCGTGCCTGAGCTGGTCAACGCTGGCCCGCGAGCCGCCACGCCACCCCCGACCGCCTCCTCTCTGCCCCAGTCCGTCGTCGACGCACTGCAAGTCAGATTCTGCCATCTCTCACTTGGCCGATGAACTACAAGAGCCGCGACGGATCAGCGGTAGAACCAACACGGAAACACTCCTGCGTCAGCTGCCGCAGCAGCAGGCCCAGGTGCACCCAGCCGCCCTCCGGTCCGTGGGCCTCCGCTTCCCGGCCAAGGACGACTGTCCCATTAAGAAAGGCTTGAGGCGAAATTACACACGGGCGTGGGACATTCCAGGTAATTTGCAAAGAGCTCTAGAGCTCCCATGGCACCTGTGCTACCATTTCATCTTTTCAGGTCTTGGCACTTAATCCAGAAGGGGATGTCAGGCCCTCCTCTATCTTCCCCTGCTCCTCAGAACTTATCTCTTATCACCTTCTATTTAATCTTTTCTTTAAATTATCCCCACAAGAGTTTCAACATGGGATACCATTTCCAAATGTATAAATCATTAAGAATAACAGAGTGGGAAGGGCACGCCTGCGCCTACACCTTGGCACCGGGCGGCGTGTCAGCCCTCCTGAAGGAGTCGCGCCTTCGGGTGCACTTTTTCAGCCCTGACCAGCTTAGAGGTAGTCCGGCTGTAATTCATAGGCGAAGAACGAGAAGTCTTTGCATAAGCACTAAATGCCTCACTCCTATTTTCATTGGCTCTTTCTGCAATATCATTTACTCTTTTATTTATTTGTTTATTTTTTCTTGTTTTTCTAGTTTAACGAATCGTGAGTCAGACTCCTGCCCTTGTGGTTTTAATGCCACTCCTTTAAACTACAGACATATGTCCTGCCTTTTAGTACACAGTCACGCCCTCACTTGTATCATTCTGTTCATTTTTCCTTTGTTTTATTTTTCTTCCGTAAGAATTCTGCTTTGTCCAGACCTCATCATTTGTCTGCTTATCCTGTCATACGAAAGTGGGGAGCGAGTATCTATTTATAACCTGTACCGAGTTATGGGCGAGTGAGCAGCATAAAAATAGCGTGGTTTAAAGTTAGCGAATTAAAACTCGTGAATACTCTCGCTCGCCCACAACTGTCAAAATC
>NC_089793.1:47787521-47795021 GCF_040412425.1 Macrobrachium rosenbergii
CAAAGTCTAGGTAAACCACATCTGTATCTTTTCATTTATCATATTTTTATATATGCTTTCATGGTGGACTAACAGTTGGGTTTGTGTACTTTTTCCGGGTACAAAACCATGTTGTCCTATATATTGAACAATCTATTTTTCATTAAATGTTTCATTATATTTTTTTCATTACCCTTTCATATACTTTCATAATATGAGATGTCAGACTCACAGGCCTATAATTACTTGCCTCTAGTCTTGAACCACTTTTGAAAGTAGGAGTAATATATGCTAATTTATGCTCATCATAAATCTTGCCTGTATCTATACTTTGCCTTAATAATATTGCTAGCGGCTTTGCGATTGAATGAACCACTTTCTTTAACAATATGGCAGGTACTCCATCTGGTCCTGCTGCTGATCCATTTTAATTTCATTAATAGCCTGCACAATATCGGCTTCTGTAATATCTATATCTGATAAGTATTCAGTATTTTCATCTCTTATTTCTGTATCATTATCTTCATTGTCAATTCTAGGTGTAAATTCACTCTTATATCTTTCTGCTAATATGTTACATATTTCCTTTTTTCATTCGTTAATCGCCCTTCAATTCTTAGAGGGCCTATTTCTACTCTTATTTTATTCATCTTTTTGCATATGAATAAAAAATTTTAGGGTTTTGCTTGATATTTTGTAGTGTCATTTCTTCTAGGTTCCATTTTTCATTTTCTTTTGATTGTATAATCTTTTGTTCTGCATTTTCTATCTTACTTTTAGTTCCATCACTTTCCATGCATTCTTTTCTTTTGCAAGAGCTTTTTCCACTTTCTAATTTTCTGGAACAAGATCCTTCTGTCTCTTGGAATTCGTGACTGATGCTTACTTTTTTTCTTCGGTATATATTTTCCACTATTTCCTCTAATATTTTATATAATATATCGGTATTTACCTGTATATCATCACTTACAAATATGTTTTCCCATTCTTTGTTTAATTCTTCATTTATTTTTGACCAATTTATATTCTTACTATAGAAATTGTATTTTCCATATCCTTCCCATTTTTCGTCTCTTGCTTTTCTTTGTTTTCGTATGTTCTGGAACGGACTGTTAATTCTATGACATTATGGTCCGAAATACTCGTGTTATATACTATTATTTCTTTAACATAGTTCACCTCATTCACAAATACTAGGTCTAAAATATTATCCTTTCTTGTTGGTAGGTGATTTATTTGCTGAATGTTATGTTCTAGTAGCATATCTAATAGCTTTTCAAATTGCCTCTTATCTTCTGCACTACTATTGCTCTCTTTTTTTATATGTATAAATACAACCACAGTCTCCTATTCGTTCTTTCCATTCTACAAAAGGAAAGTTAAAGTCTCGGTTAGGAGTATAGTCCAGTCCTTGTGATTTCTACATATTTCATCCAGTTTTTCAATTATTATGTCAAACTCTTTAGTATTAGGGGTCTATATATTACAATGTTCACTAATTTTTCAGATTCAAATTCTACCGCTATTAATTCACATTCTGTGTTACTATATTTCTCACAGATTTTTCCTTGATTGGCATCTCTCCCATATATCGCGTTTCCCCCTTGATTTCTATTTTTTCTATCTGATCTATAAGTTTGAAACCCTTTATCTGGTCATCATTACCAGTCTCTTGGGAATACCAGGTTTCACTTATATTCAATATTTCTATTTTTTCATTTTGGGTTAGTTCTTCTAAGAACTCTATCTTTCTTTTGAGTTACTCGAAACTAGACCCCGCGTTCATCACTATGATTGTTTGCATATTATCTCCATTATCTAATATGGGTAATAATAAGGATTTTCCCATGTCTCTTTCCTGTTCTGATATGTTGATCTTTTTTTTCATTTCCAGAAATTCGTACATTAAAAATCCAACTTTTCCATTATATTTGTTCTTCCAGCTTCATATTTATTCACTTTGTGCATAAACCTGCACTTATCTCCATATCTGCACCATCCCCTTGCATCATAGATACATTGCTTGTTCCTTGTGCTATATCTAGGTGCTGATGGCTCATATCGTGGTGCTGACTTTTCATAATGTGTTGTTGGCTTGCTTTTTGCCTTCATCACATGATCTTTGTTCTTTTCTTTATTTGTTTCATTTTTTCCTTGGTTTTTTTATATGTATTTATTTTTTTTGATTTTGATTTTGGTCTTTCATGGCTACAGGATGCATGTACCTACATTTCTTATTAAACCTACATCCATTTCCTTCTTTCCATTTTCTACATATTTTTGGATGTAGATCTCTGCATTCCTCTTCATAGCCATCTAGATATGCACATTTGCCATAGATCTCATAATTGTGACATATCTTGGGATGTTTGTAATAACATCTTTCACCAAACCTGCAATTCCCTCTTTTCAAAAGGGTGCATACTGTGTCTTTTTTTCTTTTCTTTTTCTTGTTCTTTCCCATCAGTATGGAGATCCGGGTACAACCTCTTTGGGATTTTATTTTTGATTTATCAGGTCATAATTTATTTCTTCATATGTATGTTGCTGTATTGCCTCATATGTAGAATCTATGAGTTTCTCTGCATCCATACTATTATCCTGTTCTTTGTTTTCATTAATCTTTTCTCTCTCTTCAGTCTTATTTTCTTCTCTATTTTCCTCTTCTTCCTCTTCTTCATCTTCTTCATCTTCTTCATCCTCCACAATCTGTACATTAAGTCTTGATTTAATGACCTTGTCTATCCATACTAGACATGTTGAGCAAAATATTTTTGTGTCCTTATTTCTATTTTGCTCAACTTCAGCACATGAAGGGTGTGTCGGTGTGTGGCAAGCATAGCATTGGCTAATCAGGTTTGTGGATTTACAATGCTATACCACACTCAAACATAGTTTAAATGGAAAGAAGGCATCCGTTTGCCTAATGCATCAATCAATATATTCACTAATTCCACCTTACTTATTTTCTTTGATGGAATGTGTTGATTTTTGAGATTTTCTTTATAAGAAAAATTAGCCCTTTCACGTAACTTTCATTGGTATCTCTTCTATTATTTTCATTATTATTTTCACAGATTTGCTCAAATTGAAGGATCGTATCCTTTCAATATGTCTGTGAATGATTTACATCTTTTTGGTCAATATTGCAATTAATCACCGATGGTCACAAACATCAAGTTCCCTTCATGCCAATTAATCAAAAATTGAATATTACGTTTTATACTGGCCAACAGCATTCGAGATGTTTGCCAGCTGTTGGACTGATTCCTCCATGATTGACTGATTTTATTAACAACTCGTAGACAACTGATTAGACGGAATTTCGCAAACAATCTGATATTAAGCTAATCAAGGATACCAACAAACGCTAATTAATATTTCATAAATAATTGTATTAAACCAACTACAAATTATAAAATAATTATCTACAGACCATGAACAATGCTCACCGATAATTGCTCACATAAATTTTAATCGTCTGAATAAGCCTTTATACCTTCTTTATTTCTTAACACTCTTAAACAAGAATATTTTATTCCTTAACATTCTTGAAAAAATATCAAAATGGGTAAATCTTTGTAAAAGAGACAAACTTCAAGCTGACAGAGAAGAGAGAAAAAGAAAAGAGAGAGAGAGATTCCTTAACATTCTTGAAAAGAATATTTTTATTCTCTTACAGAAAAAAGAATATTTTAATTTTTAAAATTTTAGTAAACATGTAGTAATCAATAATTACAATTTTGTTAAGAGAGAGAGAGAGTTCAGAGAGAGAGTTGAGAGAGAGAATGAAAAACTTTTCATTTGGGACAGAACAATCAAAATGGCCAATCTTTGTACAGAGAGACAAGAGAGAGAGACAGAGAGAGAGAGAGAGAGAGAGAGAGAGAGAGAGAGAGAATCTTCTTTAGTCGCAACTTCCACAGAACAACTCAAAATGGGTAGATCTTTGTACAGAGAGACAATTTACAGGAGAGGAGAGAGAGAGAGAGAGAGAGAGAGAGAGAGAGAGAGAGAGAGAGAGAGAGAGAGAGACCTTTGGCAACTTCACAGAACATTCTCATCTTTCTCAGAGAGTCACAGGACAATGAAAGAGAGAGATTGCATTTCAAGAGAGATGCTAAACATGATTACTTTCCACAGAACAACTCAGCTTACTAATATTTGTCTGCATTATTTTAACCATTAAGAGCTGTATTTCTCCTCTTGATTGTCCAGAGAGAGAGACCTAACTTTTTAAACACATGATCTTTGGTGATGGGTAATCTTTGTACAGAGAGACAACTTTTATTCATTTAAAGAAATTGCCTTAATGATTCAGATACTAATAGATAAAAATAAATCTGTCTAAAAAAACCGGTTGCTGGACACAGGGCCTCAAAATGTTTAATCTTTCAAGGAGAGACAAACTTGTGAGAGAGAGAGTTCTATTATTATGGAGAGAGAGATAGAGGAGAGAGAGAGAGAGAAATCAAGAATCACCTGTTACAGGAAAGCCTACTCACAGAACAACTCAAAATGGGTAATCTTTGTACAGAGAGACAAACTTTTTGAACACAGAAGAGGAGAGAGAGACTTCCAGAGACCTATAAGATCATTCAGCGCTGAAAGGAAATTGACAGTAGAGAAGTTTGAAAGTGAGAGAGAGAGAGAAACCTTTGCAAGTTGCATAGAAACAACTGTTAGAACAGCGGAATCTTGGGAAATGGGAGAAAGACAAATATGAAAAGAGGTGCAGAGAGAGAAGCAGATGATATATCTAAATTTCTGGATGATGATTCTTAAGACCCAATTAGAGAGAGCTGAGACATCAGAAGAATTAAAAGTATTCCACAAACAACTCAAAATGGGTAATCTTTTAAGAGAGACAAACTTGGACAGAGAGAGTTAGAAGCAGAGAGGCCAGAGAGAGAGTATTTCCTCAGAGATAGAGAGTCAAAACTTGACTCAAAATTTCCATAGAACAACTGAAAATGCATTGTGTTAGAAAGGCAGAGATATGAGACAATGCCTGGAGAACCACGAGCCAGAGAGAGAGAGAGAGAGAGAGAGAGAGAGAGAGAGAAGAGAGAGATGGTTGAGAGGAGAATTATTTTCACCTTCCACAGAACAACTCAAAATGGGTAATCTTTGTACAGAGAGACAAACTTTGACAGAGAGAGAGAGAGAGAGAGAGAGAGAGAGAGCCTTTTTTCTAAACCTTTTTCACTTATGAGAGAGACAGAACAACTAAAATGGGTAATCTTTGTACAGAGAGACAAACTTCGACAGAGAGAGAGAGAGAGAGAGAGAGAGAAAGATAAACATGATTGTGAGGCTCTTTTCCATTTCCTGGGTAATCTTTGTACAGAGAGACAAAGAGAGAGAGAGAGAGAGAGAGTCAAGAGAGAGAGAGAGAGAGCTCTGAGAGAGAATGCCAAACCTGAACAAATTCACAGAACAACTCAAAATGGGTAATTTTTCAGAGAGTCAAATGGAGAGACAGAGAGAGAGAGCTGAGATTAAAGAAGAGAGAGCTCTAAACCGTTTTGCAACTTCCACGTTTAAACTCAAAATGGATGATCTTGTTTTAAAATGACAAACTTGGCGACAGAGAGAGAGAGAGAGAGTTTTAGAGAGAGAGAGAAACGCTGTACCTTCCACAGAACAACTCAAAATGGTTAATCTTTCTAAAAGACAAACTTGGCGACAAGGAGATCTTCCCTTTCTGACAGGAAAGATTGAAGAAAAAACTCAAAATCTTTGTACAGAGAATTTCAATTTCTTGGCGACAGTTAAGAATCTTCAAATTCAATAATCATTTTTTTTAATATCTGTAAAAACCTTTATAAATGTCATTCTGCTTCCTTCCAAAAAAAGAACAATCTCCAAAACATGTAATTTTTCTTTATTCCTTTAGTGATTTGGACAGAATCTTCATATTCACAGAATCGCGTTTTTAAGTATCTGTAAAAAACTTTATAAACCATTTTTCTTCCTTTAAGAAAAATTAAAAAAAAAACTCCAAGAAATGTCATTCCATTCTGTAATCCTTTGCTGTTTTAATTAAGAATCTTCAAATTCAATAATCGCATTTTTTATGTCTGTAAAAATAACTTTCTAAAAACCTCCAAAAAAGGTCATTTCTTTCTTTATTCCTTTGAAGTTTTGGGTAAAAATCTTCAAAATCAAATAAGCTTATTTTTTTGAATATCTGAATTCCCATTCTGGATTAAAGGTGAGCTCTATGAAACGTTTTGAATGTAGAGCCACTCAAAATGGCGTAATCATTAAATATAGAGCCATGGATGAACGTGTTTTAAAATGTAAAGCTATAAGCGCAAGTCAGTTTTAAGTCATTCTGCTTCCCTTTCTAAAAAATATTAAAGAAAAAAAATCCCAAAATTGTAATTTCCTTCTTATTTTTTCATGTTTTGGTTAAGAATCTTCAAATTCAGTAATTGCATTTTTTTAATATCTTAAAAAAACCTTGATAAAATGTCATTCTTCTTCCCTTTCTGAAAAAAAAATGTTTAAAAAAAAATTTTAAAATGCAATTTCTTTCTTTATTCCCTTCATGATTTGGTCAAGAATCTTCATATTCAAAGAATCGCATTTTTAGGTATCTGTGAAAAAACTTTATAATGTCACTCTACTTCCCTTAAGAACAATAATAAAAAAGTTCAAAAATGTCATTCCTTTCTTTGATCCTTTGCTGTTTTCGTTAAGATTCTTCAAATTCAATAATCGCATTTTTTTTTTAATATCTATAAAAAAAAATTCTAAAAACCTCCAAAAAATGCCACTTCTTTATATCTTTGATGTTTTGGTTAAGAATCTTCAAATTCAAATAATCTCTTTTTTTTAATATCTAAATTCCCATTCTGCTTCCACTCTAAAAAAATACCCCCAAAATGTCATTTTTTTTAATTTCTTTCATGTTCTGGTTAAGAATCTTCACACTGAAATAATGGAATTTTTTTAATATCGGAACTCCCATTCTCCTTTCCATTCGAGGAAAAAACTCCAGAAAAATGTAATTTCTTCTTCATTCTTTTTATGGTTTGGTTAAGAATCTTCAATTTCAAACAATCGCATTTTCTTTTATTTAAATTCCCATTCTGCGTTCCTTTCTAGCAACAACAAAAAATACCAAAAGTGTAATTTATTTCTTTATTCGTTTCATGTTTTTCAAAAGAATCTTTCAAATTCGAATAATTGCATTTTTATTTTGGATGTTAATTCAGGATGTTCAATCTTTTATGACTGTTATGATAATAAATTTTTCTTTTTCCTTTGATGTGCAGCAGTCTTGAAAGTCAATAATTAATATTCATACAAACATACTTTGAAGCAACCGGGCTCTGATGAAAGACTGTCATAAGGGTATGTTTATTCAACTAACTTTAAACTTGAAAAACGGAAAATCCAAATCAAAATCTTGATGTAGAAACAATAATGCGAAACCAACGACATTATTACGTATGCAAAGTTCCTTTGAAGAACTAAACTAGTGATATCAAGAGAGCAATACTAGATTAT
>NC_089793.1:47799780-47802280 GCF_040412425.1 Macrobrachium rosenbergii
AAACGAAGGATATTATCTTACTGAGGGGGCGGACATGGCGCTGGTTTTAAAAGGGTAATGTTAAAACTGGCAAGGGCAGGAGTCTTGTGACTCGAGATCGTTAACAAATAGAAAAAGATTAAATGAAAAAGTAAATAGTATATGCAGAAAACGAAGGATAACAGAGTGAGGTATTTATTGTTTATTTATTTATTTAACGTCCGTCGCCAACAGACGACGGTCAGAACTAACTCAGCCCAAGGACGGGAAAGAAAACCCAAAGGGCACGTGACCCTTCAGGAAGAGCTGACACGCCTGCCTTGTGGCAAGGGACGGGCGTAAGGGCGTGCCACTTCCCACTCTGTCTCTCTCACTGCTTCAAAGATAAAATGATTAATGCATTTTTAAAGGGATGATATCCCATATGTTGACTGCCACTTGCTGTGGTAAGTTATGGGAAAGTGTAAAGGAAAGATCGACAGAGAAGGATGAGGGATAGAAATTCCAAAGGAAAGGAAGAAGACATGGAAGGCCTTGACATCCTCTTCTGGATGAAAGGTGCCAAGACGTTCAAAAGATGAAGAGGTGGCCCTATGCCAAGTTTGCACAGGGGCCAGAAGAGCTCTGGAGCTCTTTGTGGACTACCTGCGGTCGCCCACACCCGTGGTAATTCCACCGCGAACCTCTCCTCCTTGGACCGTTGTCCTTGGCTGGGGAATCGGAGGGCCTGAGGCCGAAGGGCGGCAAGGGGTGCCATCTGGGTCAGCTGCTGCGACAACTGACACAGGAATTTTGTTCGCCATCTCGACATTAACCGGCGCAGTTCGCAGAGTTCATCGCCCAGAAGGGCAGGGCAGAATCATGACTCGCGAAGAAATCTGCGGCGGGTGGCGAGAGAGAGGACGGCCGGAGGGTGCGGGGTTGGCATGCAGTGGTGACCAGCTCAGAGGGGAACGTGCCTTTAGGGGCCTCCGCTGGGGTCAGGAGAACCGACTTCTCATTACTGACAGAGGTGACCAGGCCGGGCCAAGAGGGGGGTTTGGAGTTGGATCCCTTGGACATCTGCACTGACATTGGCCCTGGCGCTGGTAGCGATGTGGTAGTGGTCTCGTCTGTCTGGACGGACGGAGACTGGCACTGCTCAGTGTGCCCAAGTGGCACTGGCAGAGAGTTGATAGCCGAGATTCTCCTGAAGGGAGATCTGGCTGAGGCCTCGGCACTGGCACTGGCTGCCGGGCCGGGCACTGGCTCCAGATTTGGAGGATTAGTTGGGGAATTTGGACACCAGAATTGTTGTGGTTTGAAGGGGACGTAAAGTCCTGGCCCAGGAGGACGTCATAGCCTCCTGAATGTGTTTCGCCACGGCGAAACGAAGGGTCCTGGCTCTGTGGGGGTCGGTGACCTCAGTTGGACCGTAGGGAGGATCATTTTAAAATCGTTTTATGCCCTCAATGGTGAAAAGCTTGCGTCGGTCTATTATAGCTCCATAGGGAACTTTGTCTTTCCTTATGAGGGACATTTGCGCGCCAGAGTCGTCAAATGCCTTGACCTGGCGTGCTGAGTATTTACCTCGAGGAGGTGCCACATAGATGGGACCCTCGGCAGGAGGGCCTAAGGACTCCGGGATTCGTAACTGCCAGGGCGACGGCAGGATTACCGTGCCTTATTATTTCTAGGGCATTTTGCCCATGAGGGAGAGTGGTCATAAACCTTGCACGCCGTGCAAAAGGTGTGGCTGAAATCTCTTCGCACTGCCCCGGCAGAGGGCGCAGGCGACTTATTAGTGGGTTGTCCGGGAGAAAGAGGCTTTGGTGGTTTACTTCGGCATTGTTCTTTGGAATGCCCGATCTTTTTACAGAACGCACACAACGGGTTTCTGTGATTGCCCATTCTTCAGCGGAGGGCCACCCAAAAGGAAGGCGGGTGGAGTAATTTTGCACTGGAGGGAGCTCTCCTGGGGGTGATGAGTATTCCAGGAGTCGGCGATGCGACAGCATTCCACCAACGTCGTAGGCTCCTTCTCGGCGACGTGCGTGGCGAGGGCCAGAGGGGAGTAGGAAGTGCTCTATTTTATCAGTTCGATTGCCTCGTTGAGGGTTGTAACCCCCACGGACTCGAACCATTTGGCACGGGCACGCTTGGACTGGTAGGCCCAGTCTGCCCAGGTCTGATTGGCTTCCTTCACTTGCCCTTGCCAGCGCCTCCTCCAGCGTTCAGGGGTTATTTCGTACGCCTTGGCGATAGTCCGGCGGACGACATCCCAATTTTCCTGCCCCTCCGGCAGGAGAGCTTTGAAGGCAATAAGGGCCTTCCCTCCAAGGAACTTGCCCAACACCAGGGAGAGTTCGGCTGCACTCAGGGGGCAGACCTTGAAGACTGTCTCGGCGCTGTCGAACCACACCTTGGGCTCGGCCTCCGTCCATTTTGGCATGCAGGCGAGAGCCTGGCTGAAGGCACTCATCCCCTGGGTGGCAGGTGGAGGCGAAGGGCCACGCCGTTGCAGCATCACAAGTTCATGGGC
>NC_089793.1:47804780-47822280 GCF_040412425.1 Macrobrachium rosenbergii
CTGGAAGGAATACAAAGGGTTGCCCGCTTCAAAGGGCGTTGAAAACGAGGTAGGTAGTGTGGGCCACTACGCACACGGAGATCATACACAGATCCACAGGTGAATACTCCTAATCTGCAATCGAAACACTTATGGTTACTTGATAACCAAAACTAGCGCTGCAATGAAGGAATCGAGGAATAAAAAAAGATGCCTAGACTGAACTTGATTCCAGTGACTCGAATATCATACGATTACGTTACATTTTCGTAAATGCTTTGCAAATTAGGACAGCAATAAAATATAAAAAGCAATACAGGTCTCACTGTAGGTATATCGCACTATTAAAAGAAAAGAAAATAGTTGAAGGCGAATAGGAACGTGGCTGATGAAAAACCCTGAAATCCTGTACTTCACCTTTCTTAGAAGCTGAAGTTCTCTTCTTATGAGGGGCCAGAGAGGAGGAAAAAGTGAATTAAGTCACAACAAAAGTTTTTTGGATACTGCCAACCACGTGTTGGAAATAGGCAGTTTAATGGAGCAAGGGCAGACTTCTGTTCTCCGTGGACGCCAGACCAATTCTAAGAACGAGCGCTTCTCTCCAAGGCCCTTTAAAGCTTCTTGCAAATTCAAGATGGCAGAATGCATGTGTTCAGCCCATCGACTGACATGCCTCAGGCGACGATCAACTCTGATCGGGTCTGCACTTGAAATTAAGGAATTTCCGACAGCACTTTGGGCAAGAAAGAGATTAAAGTGGTTTTCCCCCCAAAGGCAGTGGTGAGAGAGGTTTTAGAAGCGAATTTGCTTACAGTGAATCATACTAAATTGAATTAATTAATTACTTAGTCCTTATTTCTTCGACTTATTGTATGTAAGATGGCATATGAGAGAATACTCTCGATACCTCCCCCACCTTGATGGCATTTACACCAATGGTCGGGTTGAAATGGCTTAAATTACGTTATCGCAACAGGCAATAATTTCTCTCTTCACAACCTTTGTGGTACATTATTCTACAATATAATATTTCTGCTGCATATCAGAGTCATTTATAACAAAAGAAATCACTTATGACTTTTACTTTATGTTGCAGAATTAATTTACGCATCTGACAACAGTAATAATTTTACCTTCTCAGAGTTAAAAGTAAGCAGCATTTGACGAATATAAAATAGCTAGATTATTACATATAGAACCTAACATCATGAGGTTAATATTGTTATACTTAAAATACTCCATGCATTTATTAGTAAATCTTTTAGTCACAAGTTCATGCGGTTAATATACCTTGAGGAGGAAATACAACGAAAGTATTCATGGGCTTTGTTTGGTGTTACCACGATACTTGAGAGCTATGGCTCAGTGCCATTCAGGGTACTATAAACACTTGTGCCAGGGCCACATATTATAAGTACATGCGATGTATCAGTACGTAGTACAGGCTATGGAAGCCAGAGGTTACGAATTACTAGGAAAAGAACAATAATAAAAGGTAATATATCACTCTGGGAGTCACTGGTAAGGCATACCAACAACACGGCACTAACCTTATAGGTGCCATGTGGTATTCATCTACGTACATGAGGTATAACACTGTGTGTGATTTACACAGTCTGCGAGTCTGGGAATTGAGATTCACCACAAAGGATAACAAAATAATATATAACAGATATGGGACTCGAGATTCACCACAAAGAATAACAAAAGAATAGACGACAGATACAAAGTAATTAATAATTTTTGTAAACAGATGATGATTAAATATGTCGAAATAATTCCTTAGCCTATGGAAATGGCTAGGTTCATTCTTAAGCCCAAGAGGCCTCAAAGGGAAGTGATAGGACTTACAAAATTGGGATCTCTGTCAACTTCACTCTGCATTGGCAGAGTGGGAACAAGGTAAACTATAAGTCTTTGTAAGATGTAAAATAATATGACTAATAATTGAACAAAATAATGAAAGGAAAAATGTTAAAGGAAAAGAATAAATTACAGAGTTATAAGGAAATTAAATAGGTGAGGGAACCTGACACCCTCTTCTGGATAGAGGTACCAAGGTCCTTGTAGGATAGAGGGGAGGCACTGTGACAAGTTGGCACTAGTGCCAAAGGAGCTCAGGGGCTCTCCTTTGGCGATCTGGAGCTATCTACGCTCATGATTTTCTTTCGTGGACCTGTTTAAGGTTGACGGTTTCCCTTGGTAGGAGGACAACTTAGTGCCACCCGGGTCGGCCTCTGGGATGGCCAGAGCAGGGGCATTTGCTACAGGCTCTGCCCCAAGTTGTTGCAGTTGCTTAAGTTTATTGGCCAGTTGAGGTATGGCAGAATCCATGCTCATACTCACGTCTGCCGAGGACTGGGAAAGAGAGGAAGATGTTCTGGTGGGCGTGGAGGCCTGCAGGTTGCAATGACCAACTCAGGCACGGTTTGCGAGGACACACTTTTGAGTGAGCTTCCGTTGTGGTCAGAAGAATCCATCTCTCTTACCAGCACTGGTAGCGGAGCCAAGCTGGGCAAAGAGAGGGGATCCAAACTGGGATCTCTCGCATGGAGATCTTGGGCATGCTCTGGCACTGCCACTAAGGCAGGGTCAGGCACTGGTATAGGATTTAGAGATTGCTCGCCGTTTGGGACAGCTGGAGCTTGGCACTGCTCAGTGCACTCAAATGGCACAGACAGAGATTTAAAGTTAATTTTGAGATCTCCAGGAGGGAGATTGATTAGGTGCCTTGACACTGGCACTGGGGAAGGGCCTGGCACAGGAATGGGCTTTGAAATCTGCTTGGAAGGAGGTGGCCACTGCACAGAATACTCAGGTGGCACTGGCAGTGGAATGAATGGAGTCTCTTGAGAATTCCTCATGCTTAATGAATAACTTGAGGAGCTCAGAAACCGAGATTGTTGTAGTTTTGATGGAGACTGGAAGTCTTGTCCCAGGAGGAGGTCATAACCTCCAGGAATGTAGCATGCTAAGGCAAGGTTCCAGATTTTGGATTTATGAGGTCTCGTGACTCTCAACTGAACAGTAGAAAGTATCATTTTAAATTGATTGATACCCTCAATTATGATAAGTTTATGTCTGTTAATGTTAGCTCCATAGGGAACCTTCGACTGGTAGGACCAAAGACTTAGAATTTGTAACTGCCAAAGCAATGGCAGGTGTACTTGATTTATTAGGGCATTTTGCCAGTTGGGCAGAGTGCCCTTAAACTTTGCAAGCGGTGCAATTACTCCTGTTATAATCTTTGCTAAGCACTGCCCCATTGGATGGAGCAGGCCCTTTACTTTTCGTCCAAGAGCCAGATGGGGCTTGGTGGGGCATTGACCCATTTGAGGACTTGGAAGGATTTTCTGGCTGAGCCTCAGCCTTGAAACGGCACTGTTCAGTAGGATGCCCTATTCTCTTGCAATATCCACACACTGGTTTCTTGGGGGCTTGCCCATGTTTGAGAGGGTGCTGAGAGGTGGATGAGGCAGGCAAGGAGGGATATAATTTTCTTTCATGGGAACTAAGGTGAGGATGGTTGGTGTACCAGGTGTCAGTCCAGTGACAGCACTCGACCACTGTCTTCAGCACCTTATCGCATCGATGAGTGGTGAGAGCTGGCGGGGCATAGAATAAGAAGTCCTTGAGCTGGAAGAGTTCACGGATGTCTTCCATACTAGTGACTTTGAGAGATTCTAGCCATCGTTGTAGGGCCTGGGTCTTTTTGAGGATCCATTCAGACCAGGTTTGGCTTGATTCTTTGGGCATATTTCTCCACCTTTTCCTCCAACATTCGGGAGTTATTTCAAAAGCTTTTATAACAGCTTGCTTGAACAAGGTTAAAAGAGATTTCCTTGATCCTCAGGAGGGAGAGCACTGAGAGCAATGGCACCTTTCCTTTCAAGGTGCTGTCCCAGGATCAGAGATGCTTCTTCAGTAGAGGGCTGATAGGTCATCAGGACCTTTTCAATATGGTTGAGCCAGGCTTCAGGCTTGGCTTCGTCCCATTTCCTTATGAGGGAGCCTACGCTGCTGAGGGTTGAATGTGGAGAGGGAGTTGGGGTGTTGCGCATGCCTTGAGCTGCCATTGCAAGCTCATGAGCTCTTTCTTTCTCCCTCTCCTGTCATTTTTTCTTTTTCCCCCGTTGTTCTTTCTCTTTCTCCTGTTGTTCTGCCTCTTCTCGTTTCTCTCAGGCAATTCTTTCTTTCTCTTTCCACTGTCGTTCTTTCTCTTTCTCCTGTCATTCTGCCTCTTCTCGTTTCTCCTGGGCTATTCTTTCTTTCTCTTTCTCCTGCCATTCTGCCTCTTCTTGTTTCTCCCGGGCTATTCTTTCTGCCTCTCTTTCCGTCTTGTCATCGTCTATTCTCTCTTGAACCCAATCCCTCAAGGCTTGTCCTGACAGTCCTATGTCCTTTTCAAGGGATCATGTAGAACTTGAAGTCCTTATTTTGCTGGGCTCTGGATGTCATAGGCATCTTGAGATAATGCTTATATGGGCGTAACCTTTAGATAATCAATATGTCTGAAAAGACTCAAGTTTGTTCTTGATGAACTGGTTTCAGTATGTCTCAAAGACTTAGTTTGTTCGTGATGAAAGAATTTCAATATGTCTGAATAAGCCTTGGTTGGTTCAAGATAAACGAATGTTAATATGTCTGAATAACACTTAGTTTGCTCGTGATGAACGAATTTTAATGTCTCAAAAGACGTAACTTGGATTTTATGTCACGCAAAGGACTTGGATGGCTATAGCGTGAAATTAAGGCATTTGGGAGAACGATGGTTTGTGTGTTGAACGCGGTTAATTAGGTTCCTGAGAACTTAGGGTTTGTGCTAAATGAGCGATCTGGGGTCTCGTAAGACTTAAGGTTGTTCTAATGAACTAATTCAGTATGTCTAAGAAGACTCAAAGTTGTTCTAATGAACTGGAATAAGCAGTCCCATAAGGACTTGGATTTGTGTGAAATACATGAATATAAAGTCTCCAAATGGACTTGGATTTGTAGCACAAGGTTTAACACAAGCCTTAAATAATGATTTGCAGAGAATTGTTAGAGCTGGCGGAATCAAAATAACAGTCTTACATAGAACTGGATACCGCTTAATATGTTATTGAATCTTTACTTGCTCACATAGTCACAGTACCTGAATGCATGTTGTGCTGGCAGGGACAGGGGACAGTTCTGCACATGCTTAAGAAGAGAAACAACTAACAAATACAACGAACAAATATAACACAGTCTCGGCTTAGCTGACACCTGGCCGAACAAAGCTTCGTGCAAATTTTAATGAGACAACCAAAAATTTTGGAAGATTTCCCTCTCATCTGGGGAATGCATGAACAGGTGTTTCCTTTTTCCTCACGGTTTGTTTACTGAAATTTGAGTGGAATGGACTTTACCATGGTGTGTTTCTTTTATAGAATAATTGAAACAACTGCAAGTACTAACCAAGATTTTTGGCTTCCATGGCCTGAACAAACTTTTACGGATTTGTGAGATTTATTCGATAAGGAAGAATAATATCTTTACCTAACGAATTACTAACCTCTAAGAGAGAGAGAGAGAGAGAGAGAGAGAGAGAGAGAGAGAGAGAGAGAAGAGAGAGTAAAAATATCCTATCTCCAGCAATACAAAAATTACTGGACTGGGTCAGCCCGTGCAGGCTCTAATGTATGCCTACCTAGGTTTTTGAGACTTTCAAATTTTCCTTATCACGTGGACGAAGGAAGAAGGTCACTATTCCTTTTATTAACTCTTCACTGAGTGTCGCTCCCTACCTTACTAGTTTTAAAACATGCAGCTAACAGGCAATAGCACAAAAATCTTGTGTAAAGGTTAGTAACTTTCTCTTCTTTATAACTGGGACGCATGCACGTGTTCTAACAAATCCTAACTCTATTTCAGCCATGATTTTGTTTGTACCTAACAAAAAATAAACATAATAACACAATACTTAATGTGGAAATGAATCATATGTGCACTTATGGGGAACTTTTGCTGATTAAGAAGGTTCGTTTCTTGTCTCGCTCTTCCTTCTTCACCTTTCTGTCTTGTTCTTCCTTCGCACATTTATCGAGCCTATCTTGCTCTTCCTTTGTGAGTTTATCTAGCCTATCTTGCTCTTCCTTCTTCGCCTAGCTTTCTCGTTCTTCCTTTGTGAGTTTATCCAGCCTATCTTGCTCTTCCTTCTTTGCCTTTCTTTCTTGTTCTTCCTTCTTCTACTTTCTCTCTTTCTCGCTCTCCTGCCATTCTGCGTCTCTTTCCGCCTCGGCAACATCTACTTTCTCTTAAACGCAGTCCCTCAGGACTTGTCCTGACAGTCCCATGTCCTTTCCAGCGGACATATAGAACTTGAAGTCCTCATTTTGGTTGGTTCTGGATATCGTAGACATCTTGAGATAACGCTTATATGGGCCTGACCCTTTAGATGATCAATATGTCTGAAAAGATTCAATTTTCTGGGTGTCTGAAAAGACCCAAATTTGTTCTTGATGAACTGGTTTCAGTATTCTGAAAGACTAATTTTTTCGTGACAAACGAATTTTAATATGTCTGAATAAAACTTAGTTTGTTTGCAATGAACGAATTTTAATATGTCTGAAAAAGACGTAGTTCATCGTGATGAACGAATTTTAATGACTTGAAAGACGTAAATTGTATTTATTTCACGCACGGACTCGGCCCGCTATTGCTTGAATGTTTTTTTTTTTTTTTTTGCTTCGTAGGGAGTGATTTGTTTGCAGGAACTGACCTTTGAATTTTGTCACACAGAACTTGGTTTCGGATTCATGCATGGACTTGACCGGCTACCACGTGAATCTTAAGGCTTGGTTCGGGGAGTGTTTGCCCATTCCCGAGAATTTCTTGTATTGGTTTTGCCTTGTAGTGCGTGGGTTTGTCCGCAGGGAACCGGTTTAGTTTTGTCCCGGAGGATGTAGGAATTTTGGTTTTATTTCTCGCATGGACAAGACCGGCTAGGCGCGAATTGAGGTTTAGTTGGGGAGTGTTTGCCCGTTCCCGAGAATTTGGTTTTCTTGTGCTAAAAAAAAAAGAAAAGTTCCTTTTAGAGGAGTCCCGATATGGGTTAGGTTCGGGAACTCAGTGAGAGTTGTAACACTCTTAGAATAATAACCCCAACAATAAAAAAAAAAAAGGCGTAGTTTAAATCTTAAGAGAAAATAATGCTTTGAGAGACACTGATACAGATTGGTGGGTTAGACACCAGCCGTTTTAGAAGTACAATTCTACTTATTTTTACAGGAGTGATAATTTTGTCGCCTAGAGGCGGATAAGTTACAAAGTTATATTATTTGCAAGTTACACTGATAAATGTGCATATTTTGCCAACCATAATAAGAGCCTTTTCCTCCAATCTCTTCTTCTTCTAATATGTTTAAAACTTAATTCTACCATGCATGGGTGCTGTTTGCCTAAATTCACGTGCGTACAAATTTACATTTCCCTATTTTAGCCTACCTCACAGGTGACCTGCAATGGGTATGTTTGCTCAGCTGGATAACCACTTTGGGTTTGCTGCTGGCTCAGTAACTGACAGCTCAAGGTTTTCTGGTATGCACCTAGCCCGAAGGACAATGACAAGCGTGGGAATTTTTCCGAGACTGACCCCGCTTTTACAAATATTATCCCGCTTAGGTTTATTTAGATGAACACAAATATAAAAAGTTTCTCCTAGGCTTTATGAAAATTAACTGGAAGCGACGTGAATACCACGTGGTCACAGCGAACTTTAAGCAAAACGAACGATAAAAAAAAAAAAAGGTTCCTTACGCTTGTGAATGAAACAGCGGGCGGTTATTGAATGGAAACACTTTAAAATTGAATAGAATTTATCACACGCGGTGATAAACGGAGGAATGTGTACAAATGAAAATATGAAGCACATTTATTTGCTCATGTGGCCTGAAACAAATTTTATGCCTTTTCTAATATTTACTCTATAATGAGGAATTTTACACTTGCCTAATGGATTCCTAGCCTCTATAAGAGTGAGAGAGAGAGAGAGAGACAGACAGAGAGATTAATCTCTTGAGCTCCAGCGATATGGAAATTTGCTGGCGGACTCATGTTGAATCTAATATGTGCCTAGCAAGAATTCCAAGATGACAAATTGTCTGAATAACACAGGGAGGAAATACAAGCACCATTTCCTTTTTTCAACGCTTCGTAATTCCCTAGTTTGCCTATGTGAAAAAACATGCAAGCCCTCATGCAGGAGCTATCAAAACTTGCGTAACGGATACTAACCCTCTCTTCTCGATGACTAGATTGCATGCACATGCCTAATGTTTCCCTGTTGCTATTTTCAGTCACAATTTCACTTCCTATCCTAACATAAAATAAAAATACTCACTGTGTGGAACTCCTTGACTGTGCACTTGCTGATTTTACACTAAAGGTTCGTTTCTTTGTCTCACACCCAGTCTAGCTTTGCTAGTCGCTGATACCGCCAGTTGCAAAAGGGGAGGGGGTAGTTCAATTTTGCAACATTGCTTGCAGGATCTAAGGCTCGGTCACCATTTTTATGATTTAACCTGGGGAAATGCTTATCATGAGCCAGTTACAGACTAAATTATTTCTTTACTTACCTCAATATTTGTATAAAATCTGACTGCCGTTGATTCAGGATGTAGGAACACGAAAGACATAATCAGTACGACATATGAACCTTTATATATATGTATTATGTTCTTTTATATTTCATGTCCATTTACATACCTCCTTAATGTATTAAGTGTATTTTATTCACACATGTATATTGTATGATATGTAATAGTCAAACCTTATCCATCTGGCAATAATGTTTTGCCAGTACAGGACCACTCTGTTTTATGTTGTAAGCACATAATTTGTACCTCTGTGAATTTGTTAACTGCACTAGACATTAAGAACCTACTTTTGATATCTCGGCATTTCCTTCACCCCCAGCCTTTAGTGATAAGGATAACACACCGAACACACACAAACACAGGAAATCATAAAACACAAGAAGAAAGGGGGAATTTTAACTGGGCCGAGGGCTCTACTTACAAGGTAGTTGTCAGTAAACACGTTGAGGTAAATGAACTATCAAAACTATCAGAAGATGAAATGAACTAATCAGGCAGGCAAGGCTTGAGAGGTTAATTATAACTGGGAACATGTGAAGGTATATCCATTGGTGTGAGAATGCTGATGCAAGGCACAGTCAAGAGAGATGACCACAGCTAACAAGCCCTCTGTAAACGGAGAGATTTATGAATTAAAAGCCAGTAAGGACACAATAAGATATGCATAGGACAAGGCGAGCACAGAGGGTGCCAAAGAAGCCTTGGGATGTTGGGCATTAATGAATTCTCAATATTAGGTTTACAGTTGAGGAAGAAACTCGTAACTCTTTATCATTTCTTGACTTACGCATCACCAGAGAAAATAATGGGTTTCAAACCAGCATTCACAGGAAAAACACTTTTACAGGTTTGGGCACCAATTTTTATAGCTCATGTAATTTCAATTTTAAGTTGAATTCTCTCTCTACCCTCCTCCACAGGGCGTATTCTCTGACTTCCAGCTGGACAGCCTTTCATAAAGAAGTAGAGTTCTTGGCTAATTTTTTTCGCAACACTTGTTTTCCATCGCACTATTTCCATCGAGTACTTAATAAGCTCTTAACCGCAAAGATGAAACATCCTATTCCACATACCCCGTTCCCTAAATTATGTATTTATGCTAAGTTCCCTTTCCTTCATGACAAAAAGTTTTAAAAAGAAATGTATGAATTTAATTCATCATGAATTGCCATGTAAATCTGAAGTTGATTCCATGAAATCCTCTAAATATCCGTTCTTTTTCAGAGTGAAGGGACAGACTGAGCCCTTCCTTGACATCCAACGTTATCTGTAAATATACCTGTCCCAGATGTAGTCTGGGAACCTACGTTGGATGATGTACGAGGAGGCTTCTCAAGGTCCGTTTCTGCTCCCACCAAGGTGTCAGCTTCAGGACGGGTTGCACGTTGTCCAATCCCGAACTATCCAATGTACGGAACCATTCTAAGATCTGTGGTACCCGCTTGGATATAAATGATTTTAAAATTACTGGATCTGCCCGTAAGGACGGCGAGCTGATGGTGTTGGAGTCGCTTTTTATAAAAACTAATGTGCCAGCACTAAACACCCAACTGTTTATAGCATAACTGCCTGTTTGTTTACTCTCCACGTTCGTTATAGGTTTCTTTCGTTTGTTTATTTCCTCCCTTTCTTTTTAGTCACTTTTTAGCTCTGGCCTTGGTAGGTGTTCCTTTCAAGTTCTTGTTTTAATTTTTGTATTTGTAATTGTTTTAAAATTTAAAAAAATTTTAAAGAAGTTTATCCCATTGTATAGGTTACATTTAAAGTATTTACTGTCTGTAATTTTCCAGCCTTGAAGATGCATCATGTGATGTGAAACGTTGGCAGAATAAACTTGATCTTGTAAGAGACATGCATGCCTTTACCTCTTCAACCTGAGATGTTTGTCGGGTTTGTTTCCCCTGTGATTATATATATATATATATATATATATATATATATATATATTATATATATATATATATATATATATATATATATATATATATATTATATATATATATATATATATGTATATGTATATATATATATTTATCTCCCCAAATGTAATTTAAAATATATATTTCTATATCTCCCCAAATGCTTAATTTAAAGCTGAAAATAAAAGTACATTTTAGCACTGCCCGAAAAGGAAGGGGCGAAAGAAATACTGGCCCCTCCCTTGATCCTTTAATTGCACTCCGTGTATATCCAACTTTCTCTTCTTGAACATGTGACTCTGCGGAGCCTTTGTTTCAGACACGAGGTTGTGAGGAGATTAAGTATGGCTGGAGGCATAATAGAGCCGGCGATGCAGATTAAGAGAAAGAACAGCTGGCATGAACACTGGCACTTTATTCATCAATGATGCATGCACACACACACACACACACACACACACACACACACACACACACACACACACATATATATATATATATATATATATATATATATATATATATATGTATATATATATATATATATATATATATATATATATATATATATATATATATATATATATATATATATATATATATATATATATATATATATATATATATATATATATATGTATATATTGTCACAAAGCATTCCATGTACCTGGTTATTACACAACTAATCACAGAATTCAAAAAAATTTACCTCACTTCCAGCCAGATACCTGAACTCTCATAACAAAAGAAATTATGAATGAGTACTCTAAAGGTAACAGTGATCCATTAAAAAGTTCATTAATCATGTGAAAATCAAACTAAGTTTATCAAAACAAGTGTGAAAGTATCAATAATTAAATAAGAAATATACTAGAGTAAAAGGGCTTCACTCCATCAAACAACTTTAACTGTTTCCTTGTTCTTAATTCACTTCAGCAAAACTATAGGAATTTATCACTTTGCCTTATGCACACACAACTGATCCTATTCACTGGTGGTCAACAAATAAAACACTCTTAAAAAAACACCAAATAAAAAAATTATTTTTAATTCAAAATTTATAATTTGAATTCAGTCTGAAAATTTACTGTTACTTGAAAACAACAGAAAATTTATTAACTCTTGAATCAAATTATTAAACAAAACTAAATCACAAAAAATTTTAATTAAAAAAATAGATTAATCGAGCAAAATTTAAACTATCAAGAGTTACTCAAGATTTGAAACGAAAATATTAGTAGATGAAAATTAAATCAAGTTTGCAATGTTAAATTATCTAGAAACATCTAAAATGCTAAGTAAATAAATGTTAAATCACTAATATATAAAATGTGAAAAATCAAGAAATTGTAAACACAAGAACACACAAAAATACACAAAAGATTTTATCAATAATAATTTCACTTAGGCAAAAATTCTCTAATATACATTATCATACCATGGTAATAATAAGTAAAATTCACATTACCTTACACAAGCTTATGAAACCATGCAGCTGCTTTAAATTTACAGAATAAACTTTATTATAAGGCGCCATTACCAAATCACTTTTCCCATGTTCAGATCTCAAAAGCTAAGATTGACACCAGTGACCACACAAATTTTACATTAAAATTACTCTCCTTTGAAGAAAGAGAGAGAGGGAGAGAGAGAGAGGAAACCAACTTTAATGGTCTCTAAGATCAGAATGAACAAATTTTTGCATTCCAGTGGTAACTGAAACAACCAGGCGATGTCAGAACAATGCATGATCAGAGCAAATCACTCCTACAAAACATGACTTAATCGATCAAAATATGTGCATTTACTCTCAAAAAAGGCACATAAGATTCGAGCAGAAAATCGTATGGAAGAAGCTCTTAACGAAATCTCAACACGATCAAAACAGACAGTGACTGGCCAGCCACAAAAGGCACACTTTGAAAACAAAGACAGAAGAACCAAAGTTGGTTTTCAGAACAGTGCATGAAACATTGTGAAATAATTTGTTTTTTCTCATATGGGGCAAAGCTTCCTGACTCGATTGCTATTCCAGCACTAGTTACGTCGTTATTCTCTCGACAACAGCCGAACCGAAACACAACATAACGAGTACAGAACATTTGTTGCTATGGGAAAAAATGTGGGTCACCTACTGCATTATTATTAAAACGTATTACCAATTTTAGATTACGCTGTTAAGTTACCCAAATCACTAATTCTTTTGAGATCTGATATTATACTACATATGATACTTCAACAGTTATCATCATTACAAATAATATATGATAAATAGAAGAGTATTTACACCAAAACTATAGGATGATCTACATATTACAAGGCAATATCATGGAATTCACTCCCAAAAGATTGGATTCTCCCAAGGTTCCAGATTCAACAGTTCATGATGGGGTAAATAATCTGCTATGACATTATCTTTTCCTGAAATGTATTTCACTTTTACAGCAAAAACTATACCAGACTAAATCATTTGAGCTACTGGTGTTTTATGGGTATATAGTTATTGTTACATTTGAGGCCATAACTAGAGAAATAAGGCAAATTTTAGCACCAATATTTCGTGGACACATTCTTGAGCAGCTATACGAAGCCATAGGAATTTTTCAGCAAATCCGAATTTTTAAAGATTTTTGCAGGCTTTTAGTGGCGATCCTTAATGTGTGTGAAAACATTGAGTGGTATCTTAAAGGATCATGTGAAGCGGCACAGTGAACTATGATGGTATACCAAGCCTCGGCAGCCTGCGAAAGAGAGGTGACCGAAGTGCTCGGGAAATGAGTTTGAGTATCTTGCTTTTTGTGATTTGCTGAAATCATACCCCTCAGAATGCAGGCTGTGGTGAGCAGGTGGAGGCCCACACAAAATGTTAATCATTAGAGAAACTTAAATAAATACCTGTTCTGGTCTTTGATTTTGTCCATATCAATTTCTTTTTATGTCATAGAGGGAGGCTCTAATTTAAACACTGTATATATATATATATATATATATATATATATATATATATATATATATATATATATATATATATATATATATCACTATATATATATATATATATATATATATATATATATATATATATATATAGAAGGACAGGAGTGACAAGGCGATAGCCGGTCATCAAAAGGTGATACATTTGTGCCGATGCGTTTCGTAACAACATAGTTACATCATCAAGCTAAAAAGAAAGCAAACACAAATTAAAAACACATGGAATATAACTTTGACTTTAAGAGTCTCAACAAATTATACCAAACTTACATTAAAACAAAAACAAGATTTAAAAGCACTGCTGAACTAAAGGCTGAAGGCTTTATGATTCGGAAAGGAGGAGCTTGTGAGAAAAATAATAAATTTAAGAATGCATACTATTTGGTGCAAATTGCTTTTCCGTATATGGTGTTGAATTTGATGAATTTCACAAGAAGTCAAGTTGCAATCAGCAGTTCGTTGATGATTTGGGCTCTCTATTGACGATCTTGTGTTGTTTGTTGCTATCGGCTGCAATAAATGTTGTCACCACTACGATGCCCTGTTTACCTGTCCACTCTGCCTTAATGCCTTGCCAACGTATTCTGTCTTTTATATATATATGTATATATATATATATATATATATATATATATATATATATATATATATATATATATACACACACCCATTTACATATATATGTATAATATACATTTTATATATACAGTATATATGTGTATATATATATATATATATGTATATAAATATTTCAGGAAAAGATAATGTCATAGCAGATTATTTATCCTGTCATGAATCGTTGAATTCAAACCTGGGAGAACTAATCTTTTTGTTGGAGGAATTTCATGATATTGCCTTGTAATATGTAGATCATCCAATAGTTTTGGTGTAAATACTCTTCTAAACTGGCTGAAATAGAATGATTTTCTATGATCAACATATTAGCGCTGTCCTTAATACTAGAAACTTTGCTTATTTCTCCCTTCAGAGCAGATCTCATGCTGAGAATTTCCCGTGTGAATGTTTCTGACACATCGTTGTGGTATTTTTTCACAAAACTAGATGCTTTTTCGTACAGCTCTGAGTCAGATAAATTTTGCAATGAGATTGGTTCCAACACTGAGAATGATGAGACAACTTCATGCAAGCCAGTAAAACGGAAGTTCAACTGAGTTGTGATGATGTCCAGAGTACGATAGTAAACAGTTACTCTACACAAACTCTCTGGATCTTCTAATCTTTGGTCTTCACAAAGCTAAGCCACAATGTCTTTTTACGGCACGAAGTCTCTTTTCTCAAATTCTGGTCTGATTGACCACTTCTGGGCTATATCTGTTGCTTCTTTCTTTACATCCTCAAACTGATTTCTTAATCTGCACATCTCATCCATGCAAACCTTTAAGAGGGTCTGCTGCCTTAGCAAGATCAACTGCTTTTGATTGCAACATTTTTTATACTAAATTTATTGACTGTAAGATTTTGGACTGAAACGTCAAAGGAATACAAAATTAAAATTTTCAAGACATTTCTTTAGTGCAGTGGCTTCATTGCGTTCGTCTGCCTTAGAGCTGCATAATATTATTTGTGTAGAGCTTTCTGCACATCACAGAATCGAACTTTGAGAGCAAATACCGCATCATAACGTCCAGCCCATCTAGTTGAGTTTAACTTTTTAATAGTTACCCCTTTGTGAGTGCCTGATTCAGAAATTAAGCTAGATAATATGTCCCATCTCTTGATACTCAATCCAAAAAACACATAGACTCTTTGAACAATATCATGAAACTGCGCCATTTCTGTCACATCCTTGACAGCATCATTAATCACCAAATTTAAATTATGAGCAGCACAATGAACATAAACTGCACTGGGTTCAACATCAATTATTTTTTCTGCACACCTTGTATATCCCCTTCATGTTACTAGCTCCATCATATCCTTGGCCATGACACCTTGAAATAGAAAGTCCTCTTTGTTTGATTATTTGCAAAATTTGTTCTGATAGTGCAGCTCCACTTTGGCCCTCAACCTTATGAAACCCTAAAAGAGACTCATTAATTTGTAGGGCTTTTGGCTTTCCATTATCATCATATTCTATGCTACAGTAACGTGTATATTTCACACATCTGATCTATTTTGGAAATATCCTGTGTTGTATCTAACATTATGCTATAAATGGAGCTGCTTTAATGGCATAAGTAAGTTCTTTTTCAGTTTCCTTTGAAAGCAACTGAATGAGTTCATTTTGTATCATTGGGCTGAGGCTCATATACTTTGTTTTACCTTTAGGTTTACTGATTAATTCTGAAAGAACTGGATCATATTTAGAAAGCAACTCAATGATGCAAATGAAATTTCCACGTTTCCTAACTTTCCTTTCATCCTCATCATAATCACCTTCATCTTCTGCTTGTGTTCCTTCTGTGTGTCCACGAAATGGCAAATTGCACATCGCTAATGTAAGAGTTACATTTAATAATCTGTCCAAAACCTGACGCCAGTATTTTTCTCCTTTGAAGATTACCTTCAAGTGCTTCACTCAAAGTTCCATGCAAGCGCCATTGTTCATACACTAGGCATGAATTATAGTGAATTTGGGATGATTCGTGCCTCTTCATACCCTCACCTATGTGTTTCCAGTCACAACAGCCATCAATCCATGTATCTTGAAATCTACTCGCTCCTCGATTAGCAAACAACCAACATGTCTCACAATAAGCCTTTATCAAGAACAACTGAATAGCATAACCACGACCTCTCAATTTTCACACCTGATTTGGACACTGCATGATAATATTTTTCAGAGAAAGAGCGACCTTCTGCATCCTTTTTGAAAGGGCCATTAGGCTTGCAATGTCCATTTGTAATGATAAATCGTTTTGTTTGGTCCTTCAAGTTTTGTTCCATAAAAATGTCCTCGGTGTGTAGGCCACAACGATGTTATTGTGTCAAATGAGAGCTCAGGCGCATGGTCTTTTGAGGTACTAGGTTTACACTCATCTTCACAGGTATTGCCTAATATAGTGTCGGAAACTGGGTCAGAATCAGGCTTGCCAACCTCGTCTAATTTCTTTTCACCTGTATCAGTTGCTGTGTTTGTTTCAACTAAACTAGTACTAGTAGTAGGCATTTCCACACTAGTGACACTACTATTAGTATTTTCTCCAATAGCTTCACAACTGTCATTGTCCTTTGCATTTTCGTTAATCACTTCTACTGTTGGGGAAAAGAAACCACTAATTTTTAAGCTTTGATGCCTTAATTTCATTTTCTTTTTCTTTTTCCGCTTTTCACTGCCACTAAAATGTTTTTTTGGGAGGCATGATATATCCATTCACTGTAAATAAAAACTATTATTAATTGAAAAAAATTATACTCTGTCATCATCTGATATACAAAAATTTTTTTTTTTTTTTTTGTTTGTATGGTGTTTTTACGTTGCATGGAACCAGTGGTTATTCAACAACGGGACCAACGGCTTAACGTGACTTCCGAACCACGTCGAGAGTGAACTTCTATCACCAGAAATGCATCTCTCACTCCTCAATGGAATGGCCGAGAATCGAATCTGCGACCACCGAGGTGGGACGCAAACACCATATCGACCACGCCACTGAGGCGCTATAAAAAATTTCGTTTGATATCATTGTGAAGATATTAATTACATCTTTCTTCAATGCATTGATCTTTCTATTACATTATTTGTATTGTGAGTCAAACATTAAAATTAAGTTCGCAATTCGTAATCAACATAATCTTTCATAAGGTGTAAGATAACTATCAGTTGTAGTCCACTTATAAAAGAATACAATGTAAAACAATCACGAAACGCGAAAAACTTCTCTCACTTTTTCCTTTAAAGGATCAAAAGATACTTGGCGGTCACAGGCGGTGACAACTGACAAGCTCTGGTAACTGGTGTACACGGAGGCCAGGACTTAGACAGGAACATAACGCTTTCAAGCCAAGATCTCATACGGACATGTAGTG
>NC_089793.1:47832280-47842280 GCF_040412425.1 Macrobrachium rosenbergii
TCACGGGAAAGTCTAGTTGTTATTAACAGAAAATGTTGGAAATTGCCAAGTCATCTCCCAGATGGTATATCACGTCTTCTGAGGACTGGACGCAAGTGCATTACCATGGATTCTGATGGACAGGCAACCTCAGCCCTCCTATGATGAGTGCTTGTTCCCCTTGACAGTCCTAAACTTGCTGGAAGTGTCCCAGTCCTGGCATCCTGAGAAGGTACATCCTTTCTGAAATGTTGGGATGGCGACGGCAGTGACTTCTCTCTAGAATAGTTGGAGGGGAAGTCAGTTTTCACCTCAAAGGTATTTTAAGTTTATAGAAGGAATTGGACTTTTTAACAAAATAGAATTTATTTCTAATGGCAGACTAAAGAAACATTATACTGTCTTCAGACCTTTTATAACCTTAAGTTTTTTTTATTTCAAATAATTTTACAACTTATGAAAATCATTTTTTATCAGTTTATAGCTTATGTGAAAAAATAGATCTTTACTAGCACATTTTTTGGTGTCGTTGACCTTTTTTGCTGTGGTACCTGATAATTTCATATTAAATCAGTCAATGAAATTATCTGCTCCACGAACGTCCGTTTCTGTGTATATAATTTTTTCTTCCAACTTTATAATTGTCATTGTATTATATTACAGTAAATGTAAAAAATGTTTTTTTGAGCAAGAGACAAAGGAAAATGTATTTTTCATACGTGTTTTTGTAGCCAATTTCATTGTGGTTTATGGGATTTTTGTATGATTTTGAGTGTTGTCATATTCTTCTTCTCAGCTTAATCCCCAGTAGGGGTGGCTGTTTTTAATGAGCCTTTTCCACATATTTTTATCTTGTGTTCTCCTTGCGTCTATTCCTTTGTTTCACGCTTTTTCTCAAATGCTTTTTTATTATGACCATATCCCTCTTCGTTAATCTAGGCCCTTTTCAAATCCTCAGTTACTCGGACTTTTACATCATTCTATTCATTTGTTGTGTTTCAGGTATTCCAGGCATCAGATTCATTTTTCCCCAATGTCGAATTTGCGATGTAAATCAAAATGCGAATTTGAAGAACAATACCCTCTAGCGGGTGGGTCTGCTCAGTCTTTTCCCCCACTCTACTGTGGTTGTTTCCCCTCTTTGCTCAGCTTTCACTGAAACACACAGGACGCCACTCAGCCAGGCTGTTTCCACCAAGTTAACTTCAGGCGAAGTTGGAAGGTCATCTCCCAAGGAGAGTGTTCACCAAATATCTCAAAAGATGCCGACGAATTTCAACAAATCTTTATCGTAGAGTGAATTAGGGGTCAAGAGTTATTTGATTATATCAATAGCACCTATAGGTAAAAGACCAACCCATCGAGGGAAGAGGCAATTAAAGAAAAGTGAGATTCAGGATCTGTAATAAGCTAGATCAATTTTGGTTCAGTCCTGTCAAGAAGACAAACAAAAATAGCAGCTTCATAAACGTTGGAACCATATTTTGATCTAAATCAGAGAAGACTTCATTGAAAGCTTTTGTTACAGTTTCCCGTATTTCTCGTCTGTTTTCCCATCATTATTATCGTTTTATGTGATTCTTACTCAGTACTTTCTTCTGTCTCTATTCCCATTCCATTTCATGGATCTTTTTGTTTTTGTCTCGTTTAACCTTTCATTTAAATTCTCAAATTACCTCTCGATGTGTCGTTATTTTTCCCTTTAAGGCCTCTTGATTCTCTGTTAATCCTATTTCTTTTCTGGAAATGAAGTAAGGCTGTTGAATTCCAGTGAAAGAAAGAAGGTTGATGCTGTTGATATTGACCGTTTGTGTAACTTATGATGGTTAGCATGGGTTAAAGGATGAATATTCTTGGATGGTTCCGTCATGTGGACGAAATGGACAGTGAATCTTCTTGAGAGCAGACGTATTAGGCTGAAGGAAGAGAGAAGTGCTGTATGAAAAAGGTTGAGGAAAGGAGATACCCTGTTCCCCGAAATGTGAGAATGCATGTAACAAATGGGTCAAAGTTGCAGTGTATGTAGGGCGTTCGACATGCTGTTGATGAGCCCTTTTGTGTAGCACGAGGCGTCGAATGTTGTTGAGATATGCTACTCTGGCTTCATTCAAGACTCGTCAAATGAAGTACGACCGTTTCGTTAGACACTGAGCTTATTTTTTTTTTCTTTCTTTTTTTGCTAGCGCCACTCATGCTAGAAGAAGCGGCTTCATGTTGAAAAAATGCGAACACTGACCCAACAGACACGACACATTTGCCCTTTATCACCTTCTCAGTCTTTCATAAGCCCTCACTGCAAAACTCCAAACTGTGTTAAAGTGATGTGCGAAGCAATTTAACATCATGATAAAAGAAGGATCGTGAGAAATCGGCAATAAGCATTCCCAGTCAAACCGCAAACGACAGGCAAGGTGTACGCCGTAGTACAACCAGTTATCATTAAAGAACCGTCAACCAGTTCGCCTTTAACTGTGACGTCAACAAAGGTCAGCCCGGTATGGTAGCCCAGGGAGAATATAGGAGTGAGCGCACACTAAAGGACAATAGCTCGCATGGCGAGCACGGCGTATGGGAAGAAAAGACGCATTAAAAAGAAAAGAAATAGTGACGTCATATCCATGTTTGTCTTCACCCGTCACTTAACGTATTTGAGAGGATATGTAGACATTAATTATCCGTAACTTGAGCTCTGGGGTAATAACTACTCGTTTAAGTTGGAGAACGTTTCAGTGCTTTGCGGTGGGGAATAGAGACTGGCATCAAACTGAGTAATTCGTGGATCTACTTAGTTACTGTTAGATCTTGCGGTTTATGGGTTGTGACATTACTTCACCCGCTAGAAGGTGGAGGGTCTCTTACTTCATCTCACGTGAAAAGTGAACGAATAGCACCTATAGGTAAAAGACCAACCCATCGAGGGAAGAGGCAATCAAAGAAGTGAGATTCAGGATCTGTAATAAGCTAGATCAATTTTGGTTCAGTCCTGTCAAGAAGACGAACAAAAATAGCAGCTTCATAAACGCTGGAACCATATTTTGATCTAAATCAGAGAAGACCTCATTGAAAGCTTAGGAGATTTTGGCAGATTTAGGAAACTCGGAATGGTCTCAATACCAGACGAGTTACTTGGGGAAACAGGTTGATTTTACTTTTACTTATGGGTCTCCTAGACAGTATCCCTTCAGCAAAAAAAAAAATTCATTTATTCCAAGTACTTTGGGAACCTCATTTACATAAGACTCACAAAATCCGAGACAAATTTCTCTCTCTCTCTCTCTCTCTCTCTCTCTCTCTCTCTCTCTCTCTCTCTCTCTCTCTCTAAGTGGCGTTCACTCTACGCTCAATATTTTTTTATGCGGTTTTAAGATTTCTTGTTGTTGTCCATGAACTCGCTGGGAATAGTGTATCGAATTTAAAAACAGATACTGCGTCAGCCATTCCGGCGCCCATAGCAGCGTAACAGATTGCAAAGCTCCTTTATGAAATTCCGCCACTCATGTCTGTCCTTGCTCGCTCTTCCACAAGTTTGTGCAGGTTAACAAAAAGCACCCATCATTTAAAGAATGTGGAGGCAGAGAAGGACATGTGATAGTAATGTATAATTTCTCGTGGCATGCAACGGCACGCTGTTTTACAGGTTTTCAGACCACTGATACGGTTGGTACATCAAATGCCTGAAGAGATGACAGATATTCGAGAATCTATTGAAGTAACTTGGATATGGATCCAACAATAGCCTACAAAAACAAGTCTTCAAACTTTCCGTAGTAAATTAACTCGTGAGCAGATCTTCATAAACTCACTTTGAGCTAACGTTATTTTGAGTATACACATTCTACCATCAGGATGATGTATACCGCGGCTATATTCCTGGAACGTGACTATTAAAGAGCAAACATCGTCCACCAGCGACCTTTTTTATCTCAAGGCCTCACGCGAAGTCTCCCACTTGGCATGATATTATCATGATAGCGAAGTGGCGTTGGTATGTTCCAGCATTATTCTTTTTCATCTCTCAGAGGCAAATCAGTTCATATTGAAACCATTTTTCCATTCCAGAAGATTTCGTGGACACAAACAAAACTTATTTCATTTTAGGGCATGAGCTGATATGACTGAATGCAAAGGAAGGAATGAAAATACAAAAGCAAAATGGTCATTATGCAGTTGCTTATTGTCATCACGTAGTGACTACGGTTAAACCAGTAAGGGTTTTATCTCGCTGATTCAGTGGTCATTCTCTCTCTCTCTCTCTCTCTCTCTCTCTCTCTCTCTCTCTCTCTCTCTCTCTCTCTCTCTCTCTAACGTAATGTGGCTTGCTTGTACTGAACTTTACTTGGATATCTTAGTTATCCTTTAGGTTACTTTTTTATTTTTTTTATAAGATGCTCTCTCTCTCTCTCTCTCTCTCTCTCTCTCTCTCTCTCTCTCTCTCTCTCTCATATTTACCGATAATATTCTCGGAAAAATTTGGACGTCAAGTAGATCATCACTGGCTTTCCCAATAATCAAGCTTCTCAATGGAGACGTTCGCCACCTTTAAAGTTTATCTCTCACCGCTTATTTCAGGAGGCGAAATGCCTTTGAGTGGAAGGTAGGTATCCACACCACCCTGCTGTGGAATACTTGCTGCAGCTCACGATCTTTCAGATAAGTGTTAAGCCTGGTATCACGTACCTCTTCTTTTATGCTTATCGGTTTCTGTGTGTATGTGTGTGTGAGAGAGAGAGAGAGAGAGAGAGAGAGAGAGAGAGAGAGAGAGAGAGAGAAAGAAAGAAATAAGAAGCATTTTACGATGATCTGGCTTCACAACAAGAGAAGGTTAGTAGGCTATGCCAAAAGAGTGAGGCTGATTATCAAAATACTGGCTTTACAACAGCATCAGATCAGCAAAGGAGTGCCCGTGCCGATAAGATAAAACGAATGAAATGAAAACTTGTGGTACAACTTTACATGGCGATTGGGATATAAAAAAAACCAGCGCAAGTTAATGAATAAAATAATGCTTTATAAGACAGAGAAGAAAGGGGAGTTAGTTATCAGAATGTAAGTTCTTATTATGGAACTTTTTTACGCATGTTGTTTGAAATTTAGAGGAATCCCCCACCCGCCCCCCCCACAAAAAAAAAATCCTTTTGCGTAGCTAGGAAGCAAGATGATGGAGTTAGTGAATGTCCTTGGAGGAGGGAAAGGACCTTAAGGTGCTGCCACTGATACAGCATCTTGAGCTTTGTGTGAGTCGTGAAGGAATGAAGGCACTACGTGGGTTTATATGAGAAAAAATTGTCTACTGACAGGTGTTTTGCCCTTAAAGAGAAGCCTCATTTATCAAGAGTATTTTTAAAGAAAAGGGTCCCGAAGGAGAATGTATAGAACGAAGAGCATCTCTGTCCAGAGTTCTTTATATATCTGAAACTTCAGCCGGAACGCTTTTTCTTTCAGCTATTTCTCTCAGCTACTGCCGAAAGAGAGGAAGAGAGAAGCCTCTCGTGCTGAAATTTATTACCTGGTCTATGTCTCAGTTAGTAAGAAACACTCGCCCTTCTGTCTTTATGTTGTTCATCCTCGGTAGCATATAATGTACATACGTTTGGATGGAAAAAGTTTTCCGCTTGCGATAGGCATAAGAAGGGGTATTATGTCAACGTATTTTGAATGCGTTGTCTTCCATGTGGGTTCCTAGTTAGTAAGCTGCGCATTGAGGGAATTGTCGTGTAGAGGAACACATTTATCTAGGTACTGGCTAAGGTCTGAATAGTCATTTTATTTCATGACCATCATTTTCTATATTTCTTCCTCAGACGCCAGTTTCTCCTTCAGAGCGAGTGGCACCGGCCGGGCACACTTCTGATTTTTGAGCATATCTTTAGGAATGACATTACTAGACCCACTCCCTTTTTTATACGCTCTTCTTTAGCTTTTTTTTTTTTTTTTTGTCTGTTTGTTTGGGTCAAACCCAATAGACTTGAAATTTTGCTTGGTTACTCAATGCTGGCGACAGTACAACCTTACATGATCAGTAGGTCAGCAGTGACCTCTAGTGACCCTACAGTGACTTCTCCCAGTATCTCAGGACTTGTGGGAAGTGAATAACTCTTCGGATTTTTCATAACTTCTTTGACTCAGTAGATTAAGTTAATAACTATAAATTTTTCAAACTTTCTTTGGCTTGACAGGACATTATAGAATATCACATTCAATTTCGTCAGCTACAATTATAAATCGGTTACAATTTCTGTCAAGACTCAAAAGTATAAAATAAAAAATAAAAAAAAAATTTAAACACCTTTATTAAAATGAATTTAAAATTAAAAATTAATTGATTGAGACACCAGGATTTTCTCACAATTAATCATGTCTACCAAAATGAAAGCGTGGGCGCCAAACATGGAAGGAAATGCTACAAGAAAAAAAACATGATAATTTATTTCTTGTAGCATTTTCAATTTTCTTACAATTAATCATGTCTACAGAAATAAAAGCGTAGGAGCCAACATGGAAGGAAATGCTACAAGAAGAAAAGAATGTTTTTTTTTCTTATAGTATTGCCTTCCATGTTTGGCGCCCACGCTTTTATTTTTGTAGACATGATTAATTGTAAGAAATTCCTGGTGACTCAAAAAATTATTTTTTACTTTTTTAGTGCATTTTAATGAAAGCTTGTTTAATTTTTTTTTTTTTTTTTTTTTAACCCAAGCAGACACTGGTACTCATTTACAGCTAGATGGATTGGAGGACAGATGGGCTGGAACAATCTCCACACCTATTAAGCCTGGGCTAAGTACCGTACCAGTCACGGCATCCGCTTTTTGCTGATTACACCTTATACAAGTTAGCAACATTCTACACATTTACTAATAATTTTTTACCATATGCATAAGTATTTGTAACGGCCGCAAAGATCACTTTTCCACTCGATTTGCTGACTCCCGTGTTAAAATATATATTAGTATAATCCAGATGCATTTTGCTAAAGCTGAGACACACCCAGCCGTGCCATTGTAGCATAGTGTTTAAGCGCTTGTTGCTTTCATTGTTGAAATATATATATATATATATATATATATATATATATATATATATATATATATATATATATATATATATATATATATATATATATATATATATATATGTATGTATAGTTCCTCGTTGGACGAATCGGTAGAGTTCTCGGCTAGCAGTTTGCTAGGCCCGGGTTCGAGCCACCGACCGGCCAATGAAGAATTAGAGGAATTTATTTCTGGTGATAGAAATTCATTTCTCGCTATAATGTGGTTCAGATTCCACAATAAGCTGTAGGTCCCATTGCTATGTAACGAATTGGTCCTTAGCCACATAAAATAAGTCTAATCCTTCGGGCCAGCCCTAGGAGAGCTGTTAATCAGTTCAGTGGTCTGGTTAAACTAAGGTATACTTATTTAACACACACACACACACATATATATATATATTTGTATATATATATATATATATATATATATATATATATATATATATATATATATGTGTGTGTGTGTGTGTGTGTGTGTGTGTGTGAGCGTGTATAGATTGTTACAGACACTTTTTCTTTACTAAATAAATATATATTTATAATAGCCTTAATTTACTTCTTAACTTTAATTTACGCTTTGTTAATAGGCCCATGACTACGAGATATAAGAAGTGCACCCTAGGTTTAGGTTGGAGTCATAGACCAAGGCAGAGGAGTGCCTAGCGTAGGTATCTGGTTCCCTCTGGAGAGGAAATGTCCTGAAGTCCGGTTGAGCTTCTTCACATGAAGTAAATGGCAATCCATTACTCACTCTTGAAGAATTCAGAGAAATAAAGAAAACCTTACTGACCTTCTTGTTGTAGGTCATACAATGGTTGGGATATGGGTATTTTTTTCGCAGCCCCATAATATGTAATCATTTACAAATAGCTAGAAAAGTAAAGTCATACGAAGCGGCTTGTATTCTGGAAGTTATCTCCTCATGAGGGCTCATTCATGATTTGCAGTTTTAAAGTAAAAGATGTCTTCTTTTTTTCTTGAGGGGCCCCTTTGATAAGGAAATAGCTTAATATAAACATTAATGCATACACATGCACACATACACACACACACACACGCATATATTATAAATTGGATAAATTGGACTGAAAGTTCATTGATTGCCAGATCGAAAGATTTCTCTGCAAGAAATCTGTTGGAGTCCGCTATTATCCAGCTTACTTCCAGTTGTAATTTTAATCTTAGCCCTGGCATGCATTATTTGGACCCCTGTATTAGAAAAATGTTCAAGAAAGACCTAAAAGATATCACTGACTTAATTGCAAGTTAGTTACTTGATATATATTTTCTATGTATCCGTATGTTTAATATAATTTTTTATTTGTAAAAATGTTCATCTTGCAAAAAGTTATCATTGTTTACAAAAAAAAAGAGAATTATTTTGTTGTACTAAAATTTTTTAGGTGGCCAGTCGCGACCCTGTATAATCTTTTAACCCTTGCAGTTTCCTAGGGTCTTTTTTGACCCGAAGCTACTTTAATTAGTCATAAAATTCTTAATACTCAAGATAGAGCATTTTCACTTCATGACTTTTCCTTATTTTGTGAGATTGTTATCTGGGAAAAATATCGCAAAAATACTAGCAATAGTTTTTACGCAATAAAAAACGTAACATCCAGTCTCCTCGGGTCTTTTTTGACCCGAGAGTCTTAAATGACATTTTGGTGATTGCAACACAATAACATTTTGTAAATACAACAACTACAACAACAATGATATCAATAATATACTATCATTATTGCTAATAATAATAATAATAATAATAATAATAATAATAATAATAATAATAATAATAATAATAATAATAATAATAATAATAATAATAATATGGGGAGATTTTAGTGCTATTAGGCCTTCAAGTAACAGCTTTGGTAGCAGTAAATTAGTAATAGTAGTAAGCTAGTTGTAATAGCAATTAAGTTTTTCTTGTTGTTGTACAGGAATAATAGTAGTAGTAGTAGTAGTAGTAGTAGTAGTAGTAGTAGTAGTAGTAGTAGTAGTAGTAGTAGTAGTAGTAGCAGGAGCAGCAGTAGTCATGGCAGTGGTGGTTAGCACAAATGCAATTTAGGCTGAAATGTCAATTACAGTATCAAATAAGGCCACTGGCCATCTCACTGTTTGGCGTTTAGATCAATATGATGCCACAAGCTTATCAAGATTGTCCACACCTCGTTTGGTTTCATTATAAAACCCAGTTATGTTTGATTTCTTATCTTCTCTTTCACTGCATGTTACTGAATCATGCATATTGCTCAGTAGAACAACCGTCTTTCCTTTCCTAGGGCAATATGAAATGAGTACATTTTCCTCATAGTATCCAAGTGTGGAATAAGTCATGCGATCTCTAGGATTCACAAACTCTGCTGGAAGTTCTTTTCTATTTTTACGAACTGTTCCTGCAATAGTTTGACCTCTTGAACTTAGCTGTCTAGCCAAGGACAAACTGCAGAAGAAATTATCACATGTTACATTTCTTCCTTTCAGGCCTTCAGGTAGCTGTAGTGCTACACGCTTACCTTGCTCCCGTTCAGCTGCTTCACCATGCTTGCGACCTAGGTACACTTTTTCATTCCAGAGATAACTTGTTTCAGAGTCACAAGCAGCCCATACTTTTATCCCATACCTATCTGGCTTGATGGTATGCAGCCAATGTTAAAATTACATTTGCAAACACCATGGCACAGTCCACTACAAATGTAACACATGTGCTGAGATAAATAGACCCTAACCCTCAAAATGGAAGGGAGGATGGGTGGGTTAGGTGAGGGGCCTGAAGGGCAGTCACTTCCACGTAGTAGGCCCTGGGTATACAAAAGCAATTTTACAATATATGGCGAAGAACTGTCCAAATTTTGATACGGGTCAAAACTGACCCGAAGGAGACTGGAGGTAACTATTGCATTTTGGGACTTCAAGGGCACAATAATATCGTGCATATAAGGTAACTATCTATGATACTGAAAAGAA
>NC_089793.1:47847280-47877280 GCF_040412425.1 Macrobrachium rosenbergii
ATGAGCCCCGAATATTTTCTGAGGCATAAGTGTCCAGGTACTCACAAACATTCACTCACCTTAACAATTTCTGAATAAAAAAATTAAGCGATTTTTATTATAACAGAATATCTTTTACTCTTCCGTTTTCCTTGGGCTGCTATAGAATAGTTATGGAGTGAAGTTTCCCTTTACCTTCCTAAACAAATATCGGTTTTATACCAGGCAAGTTCCCAGCATTTTTCTGGCAGTTTGACGGAATTTAACGATATTGACTTAGGATTAACTTCAAAAAGTTACAAATATCTTACACCGTGAAAGCGTTTCTATTTCTCAGTTAGGGCACCAGTTTGTCCGTCAACTATGCGTATTCCTTATATTTTGCTCATTGTAATGTTAGCATTTCGTGCGCTTTTATAACTCGGTGTCATGATTTTACACCAAATTAATATTAACCTTCGTAATTAGTAACATGAAACTTTCTCTTTACTTTTGCTGGTGTGGTGAAACTATAAACATTAAATTTCTTTTTGTTTATTTTTTTCAAACTTCACGTTGTACAAGGAAAAGTTGAACGTTCGCTGTCCCGACTTCAAGTGAAAAATTCTTTTTTCTCCAAAATTACAAGAAAGCCATCCGTAATAATTAGATGCTAGTATAATAAGATTACAATATGAGCGGGTCTTGATATTTCTGTGCTTTGTTATTTTATGACAGTTTTCTAAAACGTTTGCAATAATAATTAAGGAGGATTGTTTGGGTAGATCGCTTTAAGGAGGCTTTTACATTCATTAAGATCGTCCTTCAGTCTAAGTAACTTGTTACGATAAAGATCCTTACCGTCAAGGAACCGCAGTCATTTGAAAACACGTATTTATGTAAATTGCTTTTGAAGCTGAAAAAAAACGAGAGTTTCTAATTTATAATGTTTACGTTTCTCTTTTACCAGCTGAAGTGCTATTTCCCCATTTCTTACCCTCCGTTGCTTTAGCTTGATCTTCTTGTTCTAAGAAGAAGGAAGGTGAATGTAATCAGCTCAGGTTTTCATTCATACTAATTCCCATATCACTTACCGTGCGCGGACACTTGCCACTGGAAAAATTGCCACTGGGAAAATTGCCACTGGGAAAATTGCCATTGGGAAAATTGCCACTCGGAAAATTGCTCTCCTACGAATATTGCCACCGGAATATTGCCATAAGGAAAATGAATTCCCTCATGTTCCTGACTTTTACCAATTCGTTTATTGCTCCAGATTTTCTCATGTTAATGACTGTTATAATAACTGTTTATCTTTACAAATTGCTAAAGCGTTTTTAAAACCACTGTTATTAATGAAATTGCTAATTTCCCATTTAGTGGGTGTTATACCAACTTTTTATATCCACAAACTGGTATTCTATCACCTCTCATTTAACTGAGTTAATAACAACTTTAAATATTTTTAAAAATTGTAATTCTGCTGACTTCAGCCCATAATAATTTCTATAATCAAGGGTGAATGGGGGAACGACACGCTCGTTGACGAGCTACAGTATACGGATAATAAAAATGGTGCAAATAAGGTTGGTACAGTGACATATTGGATGTGTAGTCAACGGAAAAGAATAAACTGCAAAGCGAGACTTCATACAATAACGTCAACGGATGACTTTGAAGCTATGGAACATGTGGACGAACATACCCATTCATCAACGAAAAATCAACTAGATGAAGAAGTTGCCAAGGAATCTTTAAAATCCTAAGTGAAAACGTCTCAACAATGAAGTCGCATCCTAGTAACAGCATCTCAAGCTACTTCATCTCTCGATGAAGCTGCTCTCTCTCAAATGCCTAGGACCAGTGACATAAGCAGGAATATTAGGAAGTGGAGACAAAAGATTTCTGGTTTTCCATCCGTGCCATCTGGAATGACGGGATATGTAATACCGCCAGAATTTACGGCCAATGGTTCTGGGAAAGCTTTTCTTCAATACGATTCGGGTATTAACGATGAAGATCGCATTTTGGTATTTGCATCTGAAGCTGGTATACAAGATTTGAAACGGTTCAGAAATTGGGCAATTGATGGTACTTTTGAAGTGGTTCCAGAAATTTTGTATCAGCTTTTTACCACTCATGTGCAAAAAGATAAACTGAGCATCCCCTGTGTCTTTGCTCTTTTACCAAATAAGACTGAATTAACATACTGAAGATTTTATGACAAAATTAGTGAACTTGTAAGTGAAGAAGGACCTGAAAATATAGCAACTGATTTTGAACAGGCTTCTATCAATGGAATAATGGTTGTTCTCCAAACCTTTCCCTTAATGGGTGTTTCGTTTTTTACAATCATTATATAGGAAAATGATTGACCTTAGGTTTAGACAGAATACCACAACAACAGCGAATTTTCTCTGAAAACGCACCATTTTTCTGCCATTGCCTTTGTGCCAAGCCAGGGTGTTACTGAGGTTTTGAAGAACTCTCAGATGATGATATGATACCGCAGGAATTTTTAGCTTATTTCGAATCTACATACAATGGACGTGTTGGAGGTCTCTCTCGCGTTTTTTACCCAAAAAGAGGGGTTTTTGGCGCTTGGTGATTATACCTCTCATAGAAGGCAATGTACTAATAGTGTCTCTACGTAATACCCAGTGCAGAAGCCAGTTAGTGTTGTGTAATTGCAGATATATTAATCTACGTTCTGCCCCAATCAGTGTCTTCGGAACTTTTCAAGTTTCAACTTCTCGAAGCCTGTTGGCCCTGGGAAATGGGTAATAGAGTGCTGTGTATGTGTTACTGCTTGGATCTCCCTTTACCACAGAAATGTCATCTGACCAACCTCCAACCGTCTTGCCAGTGACCCTGGCACCTAACGATACCTGTGCCCCACACACAAGTTCTGTACTCGCGAACAGTTGTCTTTACTTTATCCAACACCAATCGAACCGTGCAGATGTCGAGTCAACTATACAATCTGTCAGTGCAGCCTTATCTGACGAGGAAATTAACTCTGCATGTACAAAATGCAAAGACCTGATACCAGATACCATTCTCCAGGAGCAATCCACGAAAAGCCTAGCCTCTCACAAGAAAGTATCATACATCACTAAGCGGCTAAGGACCTGCTTGGTGGAAATCTACGCCGATGACCCTTACAATCTGTCTCCAAAGGGGCCTACTGATCTAAGCCTACCTGCACTGTACCATACGGCAGAAAATTGACAAAACCTCAGAAAAAATTGAGGAAGCACAAGACAAATTTTCACAGATCTGGGATATGATCAAAGGATTGCAGGAATCATTCGACAGTCTTAAAACTGTGGAAACAAATAACAATCTTTCACAGATCTGGGATGCAATCATAGGAGTGTAGGAATCACTAGACAATCGCACAGCAAACCACCAGACTCCTTTGAATGAGGCATCTATTATTTCCTCACCTCCCAACAACATAAGAGAAGTGAGGGTGCAACGCAAAGTCGAGATGGCCATACCCTCCCATGAGGGAACTGCCCTCTCTCTCTCCCCCTCGGATGAAGCGCCCACACCACCAGTAGACCTATCAGAAAGGACAGGCAAACCCCCATCAACCCGATTTCACGCATATAACATACGACTAGCGAGTGAACTATAGCTAGAAGTGTTCGTGAACTGTCGGTGATTAGATTAAAGTCGGAATAGCACGATAAAGCGTCGACTAAAGGTGTTTTTTCGGGTGAAATATTAAAAAATTAAGCATCATACAAGCGTCTAGCAACAACAGCGGAAAAGTGTCTAGCAACAACAGCAGCAGACAATGGAGAAATTTAGCTTGCCTAGCTGACTTCCAATATGATGAATTGGCAAGCAGGGAGCTGGGGTTTCTTATCATTGAGATCAATAACAACTCCAACCAACAAGATGCAAAAACATACACAGATATAGTGAAAGGATATGATCCTTCAAGCCGGAACAAGTCAGCAGGAAACATAATTAAAATAATTGAAGGAATACCAAAGAAAGTCCAAGTGATCAAGGGGCTTATAAAGAAAATCTACATCAATCAACACATCCCAACAAAGAAAATGAATAAGGTGAGGTTGGTGAATATACTGTTTGATGCAATAGGGAAATTAATGCCTAAAGCATGCAATCTATGTAATGTGTGGTATAGCATTGTTAATCCACAAAACCTGATAAGGAAATGCTGTGCATGCCATGTACCAACTCATCCTACTTGCGCAGAAGTACAGCAAAAAAAAAAAAAAGGACACAAAATTACTTTGCTCAACATGTATAATATTGATAGACAATGTTATTAAGTCAAGACTTAATGTACAGATAGTCGATGATGATGAAACTGAGGATGACGAAGAAGAGGAAAACGAAATAGAAGAAAATACGACTGAAGAGGTAGAAAACAATAATGAAAATAAAGAACAGGATAAGAGTATGGATGCAAAGAAACTCATAGATTCTACATATGAGGCAATACAACAGCATACATACGAAGAAATAAACCATGAAATGACAACACAAAAAAAAAATCCCAAAGAGGTTGTACCCTGATATACATATTGAAGGGAAAGAGCAAGAAAAAAAAAGAAAAGAAAGACGTAGTCTGCACTCTTTTGAAAAGAGGAAACTGCAGATTTGGTGAAAGATGTCACTACAAACATCCCAAGATATGTCACAACTATGAGATTTATGGCAAATGTGCATATCTAGACATCTATGAGGTTGAATGCAGCGATCTACATCCAAAAATATGTAGAAACCTGAAAGAAGGAAAAGGTTGCAAATTCACAAAAAGTGCAGGTATATGCATCCTGTAGCCATGAAGAACGAAAATCAAAAGCAAATACATATAAAAAATCAAAGTAAAAATGAAACAAATAAAGAAAGGAATAAAGATTGTGAGACGAAGAAAAAAAGCAAGCCGGCACCACGTTATGAAATGTCAGCACCACGATATGAGGCATCAGCACCCAGGTACGGTGCAACAAAGCAATGTATCTACGATGCAAATGGATGGTGCAGATATGGAGATAAATGCAGATACAAACACAAAATGAATAATTATGAAGATGGAAGATCAACTATTTTGGAAAAGTTGGATTTTTTAATGTCCACAGTTATGGAAATGAAGAAAAGAACACCATATCAGAGCAGAAAAGAGACATGGGAAAATCCTTATTATTACCCATATTAGATAATGGGGATAAAATGCAAACCATCATAGTGATGAATGCACAGGGTTTAGTTTCGAATAACTCAAAAAGAAAAATAGAGTTCTTAGAAGAACTAACCCAAACTGAAAAAATAGATATAATGAATATAAGTGAAACCTGGTACTCACAAGAGACTGGTAATGATGATCAGATAAAGGGTTTCCAAATTTATAGATCAGACTGAAAAAATAGGAATCAAGGGGAACCGCGATATATGGAAGAGACGTAAATCAAGGAAAAATCTGTGAGAAATATAGTAACACAGAATGTGAATTAATAGCAATAGAATTTGAATCTGAAAAATTAGTAAACATTGTAATATACAGAACACCTAATACTAAAGAGTTTGACATAATAGTTGACAAATTGGATGATATATGTAGAAATCACAAAGACTGGACTATACTCCTATCCGGAGACTTTAACTTTCCTTTCGTAGAATGGAAAGAACGAATAGGAGACTGTGGTTGTATTTATACATGTAAAAAGGAGAGTAATAGTAGCGCAGAAGCTAAGAGGCAATTTGAAAAGGTATTAGATATGCTACTAGAACATAACATTCAGCAAATAAATCACCTGCCAACAAGACAGGATAATATTGTAGACCTAGTATTTGTGAATGAGGTGAACTATGTTAAAGAAATAATAGTGTATAATACAAGTATTTCGGACCATAATGTCACAGAATTAACAGTCCGTTCCAAAGCACATGAAAAAAGAGATAACCAAGAGAAGAAATTCTATAAAAATATAAATTGGTCAAAAATAAATGAAAATTAAACAAAAACTGGGAAAACATATTCATAAGTGATAATATACAGGTAAATATGGATATATTATATAAAATATTAGAGGAAATAGTGGAAAAATATATACTGAAGAAGAAAAGTAAACATCAGTCACGCATACCAAGAGACAGAAGGATCTTGTTCCAGAAAATCAGAAAGTGGAAAAAAGGTCTTGCAAAAGAAAAGAATGCATGGAAAGTTATGGAACTAAAAAGTAAGATAGAAAATGCAGAACAAAAGATTATACAGTCAAAAGAAAATGAAAAACAGGACCTAGAAGAAAGGACCCTACAAAATATCAAGCAAAACCCCAAAATTTTTTACTCATATGCGAAAAAGATGAATAAAATAAGAGTAGAAGTAGGCCCTCTAAGAATTGAAGGGTGATTAACGAATGAAAAAACGGAAATATGTAACATATTAGCAGAAAGATATAAGAGTGAATTTACACCTAGAATTGATAATGAAGATAATGATACAGAAATAAGAGATGAAAATAGTGAATATTTATCGGACATAGATATTACAGAAGCCGATATTGTTCAGGCTATTAATGAGATTAAAAATGTATCAGCAGCAGGACCAGATGGCGTACCTGCCATTTTGTTAAAGAAAGTGGTTCATTCAATTGCAAAGCCTCTCACAATATTATTAAGACAAAGTATAGACACAGGCAAGATTTATGATGAGCATAAATTAGCATATATTACCCCTACTTTCAAAGGTGGATCAAGACTAGAGGCAAGTAATTATAGGCCTGTGAGTCTGACATCTCATATTATGAAAGTTTATGAAAGGGTAATGAAAAAATATATATGAAACATTTAACGAAAAATAGTTTGTTTAATATTGGACAACATGGTTTTGTACCCGGAAAAAGTACACAAACCCAACTGTTAGTCCACTATGAAAGCATATATAAAAATATGATAAACGAAAGAGATACAGATGTGGTTTACCTAGACTTTGCAAAAGCTTTTGACAAGGTAGACCATAATATATTAGCAAAAAAAATGAGAAAACATAACATTGTGGACAAAGTAGGAAGATGGATAAAAGAATTTTTGCAAAACAGAAAACAGATAGTGATTGCAAACGACGAGAAATCGGATGAAGCTACGGTAATATCCAGTGTGCCACAAGGTACGGTGTTAGCTGCATTGCTGTTTGTGATTATGATTGCAGACATAGACAGTAATGTTAAGGACTCGGTAGTGAGAAGTTTCGCCGATGACGCAAGAATAAGTAGAGAAATTACTTGTGATGAAGATAGGAACTCGCTACAAAAAGACCTAAACAAAATATATAAATGGGCAGAGGTAAATAGGATGGTATTTAACTCTGATAAATTTGAATCAATAAACTATGGTGATAAAGAAGGAATGCTATATGCATATAAAGGACCTAATAATAAGACAATCACAAATAAGGAAGCAGTTAAAGACTTTGGTGTGATGCTGAATAGGAATATGTTATGCAATGATCAAATAGCAATACTATTGGCAAAATGCAAAGCAAAAAATGGGAATGTTGTTCCGGCACTTCAAAACAAGAAAAGCAGAACACATGATTATGCTTTATAAAACGTACATATGTAGTCCACTTGAATATTGCAATATAATATGGTACCCACACTACCAAAAGGATATTGCACAAATAGAGAGTGTACAAAGGTCCTTTACAGTTTGAATAGAAGAAGTTAAGGACCTTGACTACTGGGAAAGACTACAATTCTTAAATTTATATAATCTTGAAAGGAGAAGAGAATGCTACATGATAATCCAGGCATGGAAACAGATAGAAGGAATTACCGAAAACATCATTGAGCTAAATATATCAGAAAGAGCAAGCAGAGGTAGATTAATAGTGCTCAAAACTATACCAGGAAAACTAAGGAAAGCACACAGGACATTAATCCACCACGCACCAGCATCGATAATGCAGCGTCTATTCAATACGCTACCAGCTCATCTGAGCAACATATCAGGAGTGAGCGTAGATGTGTTTAAGAATAAGCTCGACAAATATTTAAGATGCATCCCAGACCATCCAAGATTGGAAGATGCAAAATATACCAGAAGATGCATTAGCAATTCTCTGGTAGACATCAGAGGTGCCTCACACTGAGGGACCTGGGGCAACTCAAACGAACTGTAAGGTCTGTAAGGTAAGGTAAGGCCCCCTCCCTCCCCAGTGCCTCCGGTGGAAGATAGATCTTCAGCGTTAATCACCAGCCCTTATGAGTCTTCCGACCCTATCTCTCCCCCCCAACCCCCATCATGGGTGAAGATGTGATTGATCATGACGGGATGGGGCTGGCAGACACAAACAAGTAGAAAAAGAAAAGAACATCTCAACTATCCACTGAACGAAGCCCAGCATTCGTGAATCACCTCGCCTGAAACCCAAGGAAATGTCACATTGTGATTCACAATTTATGGTCATCAGTGAAGCTAGACGCCATAGTAGAGAGTCAAGTTTCTCACAGGCTCTGAACCTCTTATCTCCACGAACTCCCATACAAAATTAAACATAAAATGGCCTACAGGATTACTTGCCTATTTCACCACCTCGATGCTCTTAAAGGTGAGAATTTCAGTCCTAACATAAAAGTCTCAAGATACAACCTAATCTGGGACCAACCTCCCCCAGGGGAACTTACTGACACCCCAAGTAGGGGTTCAGGTGCAGACTCGCCTTCTACCACAAGTGCCAGCCATCCTCCCAAGTCGAATGAATGCCCATCCTCGATGGTCAATCCCCCATCCACCCAAATGATCAACTCATTCATTTCCCATCTTTGTGAGCTGCCATGGATACACTAAGTATAATCTCTTGGAATATTTTTGGCCTCAAGCAGAACATTCCTCCCTTAAACATGTTCTGCAAAAACTTCAAAGGTATCATTGCATTGCAAGAAACACTTTCTCGACCTCATAGATGCAAGTTACAGATCACATCATAGCCAGTCGCCCGATAGGGGACCTTTCTTTCCTGTGGCACAAATCGCTAGACAATAAGGTGAATGTGCTGACCTAAAGGAGTGATAGATTTCTGGAGCTTCAAGTGACAGTAGGGGACTCTAAAATACTGATAATTGATGTTTATATGCCCTGGGAAAGGAATGATAATTTTGATCAGTAATGCATGACCCTAGGTGAGTTACTCAGCATTATTCACGACTCTACTGCTGATCATATTTGTGTAGTTGGGGACCTTAATTCTCACCCCACAAAACAATTTTATAATGACCTTACTTGCTTCTGTCAAAATCACGCTCTCCGAATTAGCGATGTGATGCTCCTCCCTCCCTCCTCCTATACGTATGTATAGAACAGAACGGACACAGTTACAACCTCCTGGCTGGACCACTGCATCACCTCCCCTCAACTTCCTGATTCTATTGTGACCCGCAACATTCGCTACAATCTTGCAATGGGCTATGATCACACCCCCTTACAGGTGTCATTCATTACCCCATCCCTCCCTACCTTAAACCCCCTAACTGATCACCCACCTGCTGTTAACTGGGATTTTAAAAACCGACAGAAAACCAGATCCTTTAGGGAAACCACGGAAACCAGGCTGCAGTCAATAGCCCAACCGGCAGACGCCTTACTGTGCACCAACCCAGAATGTAAAAACGATCTTCACAGGAGAGATCTGAAAGAATTCTATTCGAATATAATTTCTGCTATGCTCACCTTCGGCATGGATACCTCTAGTTTTCATTAAGGCAACTCTCGTAATGTGCCTGGATGGAATGAATTGGTTAAAGATCTTTATACACATTCACAAGAAATGTTTTTACTGTGGAGGCAAAATGGTAGCCCAAGGGAAAGATACTTTGCACTGCTAATGAGGCAGGCGAGAGCACAGTTCAAACTTGCCCTTAAGCATTGCAGACTGAATGAAAAGCAACTAAGAGCTGATGTAATGTTTAGAAAATTAGAATCTGGTGATTATCCCTGTCTTTGGAAGGACATTCAGTCCCTAAATCCCAAAACTAAAAGGCTATCACAGAGAGTAGGAAAAGCCGTCGGTGACGAGGCTATTGCAAGAATGTGGGGCGATCACTTCAGCACTATCCTGAATTGCATAAACGATCAAGACTCCCGAAGGGACGTAAATAACGTCCTTACTGATAATATTCAGTTTCATTTTGCCGATTGTATTATGGCAGGTAACATCAGCGAGGCCATAAACAACCTACCTAATAATAAATCGCCCGGCTGAGATGGTCTGCGTGCTGGATCTTTCAAATTCTGCCATCCGATAATTTACATTTTGCTAGCTGCTCTGTTCAGTGTGTGCATAATTCACCAGTTTCTCCCAGACTCCCTACTCTTAGTTCACTTAATACCATTAATAAAAAGCAAGCTAAAGGATGCAGCTGACCCTGGCAATTATTGCCCAATTGCAATTACTACAATTGCGTTGAAGATACTTGAGTCTGTTCTTCTAGTGAGACTTCTCCCCTTCCTACACACTACTGACAACCAGTTCGGCTTTAAAGCAAACCACTCAACTGACACCTGCATCTACATCCTGAAAGAATTGCTGAACTATTACCTATCATCAGCTTCTCTTGTTTTCCTATGTTTTGTAGATGTGGGAAAAGCATTTGACAGAGTAAAATACCTGAAGCTCTTCCTGAAGCTGCACAAACGAGGCACACTTCTATATTTAATTGGCAATTTATGTTGTTGGTTCTCCACACAGCAATTCTGTGTCAAATGGGGTAATGTACTGTTATACACCTTTGGCTCCCTAAACGGGCTCCGGCAAGGGGAAATTCTCTCTCCATACCTGTTTAACACGTACACAGATGCCCTGAATGTCAAACTGAACCCATTCCCAGTCGAATGCACTATCAACGAAACTATCAACGAAACAACAATAAACAACCTCTGTTACGCTGATGATATGGTTCTGATTTCCCCATCAATGCAAGGTCTCCAGCGACTCATCGACACCTGCCTTCATATGCAGAGGAATTTGATATCCTATACAATGAAACCAAGACCCAGGGTATGTCGCTGCTCCCGAGATCACTTAAGCATATTGCAGAACCACTAATTTTCCTCGGAAATCATCATCTGGAATTCGTGCCTGAATTTCCGCATTTTGGGACACATTATCACGAACGACCTAAAAGATACGATAGACATAGAACAGAGCATCATAAAGAACTGGCAACATGATTGCAAGGAGGTTTGCCTTCTGTCACTGAGAAACGAAACTGCTGCTCTTCTGCTCTTACTGCTACAGTATATATGAGTGTTCCTTTGGACGAACTATACCTGAGAGACCATGAGACGTATCACTGTTGTTCACAATGACATTCTGAGACGACTCACAAACACTCCTCGTTATCACTCAGCCACGCAGATGTTCATAGAAAACCGCCTGGATAATTTGAAAATCATTATGAGGCAAACAATGTCCAGTCTCATCACCCGACTGAGAAACAGCAGCAGTTCACTCATACAAAGCATCCTAAGCAGTGAGGCAAGAAGATCTAAATTGTGGGAAAGATGGAATAATGAGGCGTTTGTTCCTTAAATGCCTTATTCTCTGTTTTTGCAATTATGAAGTGTCATCTCCAGAATCTGTCTTTATTATTATTATTATTATTATTATTATTATTATTATTATTATTATTATTATTATTATTATTATTATATTTCTACGTTCCTTGTTGTTTTTGATATTCTTACTTCCTGTTATCACTGTGTTTAATGTCATTGTAGAGTTTTGCAATTTTCAATATTCGTATTTAGCCCTCTGGACCTGACCTCTGTAACCACCTAAGGACCCCAGATGGAAATTAATCGTCTGCAATCTGTATTTTTTATTGTTATCATTTTTTTCTATTATTACTGTCATTACCATTATTATGAATTCTATTTTTTCTACTTCCTCAGCAACTTTGTGGATACTGCCGATAATTATTTTTGTCATGTTACCGTATGTATCTAGACTGTGTGTATTGTATTTGCATATTCCATGTATATGGCCCTGAGATGCAATAAAGATTATTATTATTATTATTATTATTATTATTATTATTATTATTATTATTATTATTATTATTATTATTATTATTATTATTATTATTATAACAGACGATGAGCTGCACCCACGTCTCCACTCAGTTTTTGGAACGCCTGTAGACGCGTTGTAAATTCTCCAGCCCGCACTAACAACAACATGGAAGCATTTCATAATGTCAAATAAATCTGTAAGTAACTCCAATCCCAACATCTGGAGATTAATTGACACTCAAAGATGAGGAATGCCTAGTAACAGTTAAGCGAATTCAATTTGAATGCCAAGCTAGAAAATATTGTCCTAAACTATAGTACCTATTGTGATAAAATTAAGTATTTGCGTTCTATTGCTTATAGTATGCATATTTTTTTTTAATGAACAAGTCTCATTCTAATTTTTCAAAATCTATTGCTTGTAGTTAGTAACTGTGCTCTTTGCAGTGCCATTTTTAACATGTTTATTTTGAAATAAGCTTTTGTTTTCTTATTTGTTTTCTTTTGTCGCCCATATTTTTGTTAACTATTATTAATTAAATGCAATCACATTTGATGTGTTTTTTTAAGTATGTCAATGGAAGGCAGTATTCCCGGTGGCAATATTCCTAAATGGGCAATTTTCCAAGTGGCAATTTTCCCAATGGCAATTTTCCCAGTGGTAGTTTAATAGTCCCAGCGCCATCACTTTCGTTATTAGAGGGCTTAGGAGTCAGTTTTTCTTTTGCGACGTTTCATTTTTTTATGAGGCTCGCGAATTTGAATGACTTCCAGTTTATGGAAATCATACTGCTGTTTTTTTTTTTTAATTCCTATTTGAGGCATATTTATTTTTCTGGGGTTCATTAATACTTCGTTTTACATAGGATTACTCAATTTAGAGTAAGGGTCCCAATAACGTTTTCCGAGTGATATTAACAATTTCATTTGTTTATCTTTTCTTTTTGCCTTCTTCTCTTGGCTGTCTGGGTCTTGTTACATAAAAATAAGAGCCGAATTTAGAGGGAACCAGAAGTATTACTGGAGACCCCTTCATACGGAGAGGAAGAATGGAGCATGGATGAAATAACACAAGTCAATAGGGGAAACTGGATAAAACGTGAGGATATATTAAGAGCAATAGGCCAGAAAATGTTTGCAGGAACTGATAAAAACGTCTGAATGAACCAGTGTTTGGAATATGATAACACTCCAGAAATAGGTTTAAAGGAAACTTGTGTTTTGCTGGTCATAAAAGACAAGAATATACATGTTCCATGGAAGTTTACCACGCCTTGCCGACATTCTGTCCCCACCTACAGCGCACCTGCTCATGGACCGCAATTTCCCACGTCTAGCTCCTTAGCAACAAGTCGAGCCAGCAGGATAGCAACACTTCCACGACACACCTCGTTTCATATATTCAGAATACATAAAGTCTAAAATCAAATGCATGTGCACTATTGGTCTGTTAGTTACTATGTAAATATCCTGGCCGCTGATTGGTCAGCAATCCATATAAATACCACTATCGTTTGTTAATAAATCATTACTCTGAGATCTCTCATCTTAATCATTCCCGTTAAGGTGGTGACCCTTTTGCACCAACACCGAGAAAAAATGTTCGACAAAGACACATTGCCCTCCCCTTAAGCCACTCTTTCCAACACCATTGACCAAGTCAAGCTTCCGACTTTCACACTGACTAATACTACACTTGGTTCCATTGGGCTGAAGTCACACTTCAAATTAAGGGCGTACGATTCTTGTCGTCCAAGGCAGATTACATCCTCACCTCCCTGCCGGACCACCTCTTTCCCCAACTGATGGAGTGGCTGGATGCTAGGGGCACCGATGTTTTGCAGTACGAAGACCTGAAGAAGGTCCTACCAGACAGATTCATACCATCCCCAGCTGTTCGTGTACAACAGATCTTCGACACGGCACAGCAACCCTTGGATGATCAATGCCCATCCACTACCTTTCTCGAGATGAGAGCCCTCGCCCATCTTCCTCCTGCAACAGATGGTTCTCCCAGATTCATTAACATCCTCAAGGCACTCTGGCTGCAGTGCCTGCCACCATCATTAAGGGCCGCACTGACTGACACAGAAGACACACCCAACAGTGCCTTCGCCACCCTAGCAGACAATCTGATGGATACCCACACTGCTGCAGACTGCCGCCACACTTCAAGGAACATCCAACCCTTCAGCGACAGACAACCTTCTTAATGCCACAGAGGCCTCCATGGTCTTCAAACCTTCACAAACTTCCAGGACAAACCCCTGCCGCCCATTTGGCCTTCAGAAACTCAAGGGTGCCGACCATACACAGCAGCAATTTCCGCCGTTTCAGCTTTGCTGATACCACAACACACTCGGCCCTGCCGCCAAGAACTGCCTCCCGGGGTGTCATGGCCAAAAAATGCGTGAAGCTTTTACCACCACTCATGGTAGCCATAGCAGGGCCATACTAATTGTACACAAATCTGACCATAATTCTGATTTATCCAATCCGACGTGTGCTATTAGCACCTATGTCTATTTTTATCCTTGATTCTGCCACAGGTACTCATTTTTGATCAACACAGGGGCTTGTCATTCCCTTCTGCCTGTATCCAGTCAACCAACCAAATGCCCACAGCCATCCAAAGACCAACTCACAGCTGCCAACGGCTCTCCCATCCTTACCTTCAGTCAGAAGCATCTTGCCTTTAACCTCGGCAACAGAAAGTACCACGGAGGTTTATCGTCGCAGACATCTCAGCACCTCTCCTTGGGGCAGATTTCTTGGCACACCATCAACTGCTGATGGACGTTGCCAACAGGTGCCTCATCGATACCACCAATCTGTCCACGATGCCCATCACCGCAGCCCATGCAGAACTCACCCTCCACATCACTAATTCCAAAGACAATTTTGCATACCTGCTCGTCACATACCCAGACATTTTTAAACCTGAACTACAACAATCTCATCAATCCCTGCCAAGCATAGTATTTTCCACCATATTAAAACCTTGGGCCCTCCTGAAAAACTTGCTGCTGCAAAGAAAACCTTCACAGAGATGGAGATGTGTTTGTGTCAAAAGGCATCCAGTCCTTGGGCATCTCCCCTCCACATGATAACAAAAAAGGATGGCACCCTACACCAGTGCTTAGGACTACAGAAGGCTGAACGTGATCATCGAGGCTGGCAACTACCCCCTCCCTAACATCACAGACATGACTACTTTCCTACACAGCACAAAAAAATTCTCAAAGCAGGTCCCCATGAATCCCAATGACATCCTGAAGACCACCATCACAATGCCCTTCGGCACCTTCACTTTCAATTACTCCTTCTTTGGCCTCCGCAATGCAGGAGCTACTTTTCAGCGATTGATGGATGGCATCGTGGGAGACCTTTCATTCTGCATCTGTTACACTGACGATATTTTAATTTTCTCTGCTTCAAAGGAGGAGCACCCCCAACACCTGCACATCGTCCTCCAACGCCAGCAAGAAATCAGCCTCGTTGTTCAATACAACAAATGCTCCTTTGCCACCAAGAGGGTAGAAGTCTTGGGGCACCTCATAACACCTGAGTGCGTCCAGCCCTTGCCAAAGAAGGTCCCTGCTGTTAGGAAGTTCCCTATTCCTATCACTGTCAAGGGTCTACAAGAATTCCTTGGAATGGCGAACTATTATCATCGCTTTATGCTCGACATCGCCTGGACCCTGGCCTCATTCTACGAAATCCTCAAGGGTAAGCCCAAGTCCCTCACCTGGGGAGCGCCCACGCCCATGGATCCTACAGGCACTCAGATGTCACGTCTTTAACATTGTCCATGGTCTGGCACACCCTTCTCAAGACGATCCACAGCCACCCTCCTGAAGAAGCGCTTCATCTGGCATGGCATATCGAAAGATGCAGCTGTGGGCCCGTGAATATTCCTCCTGCCAACTCTCCAAAATCCACCGTCACACAAATTCAGGTATGGGCTCCTTTCATCAACTGCAACACCATTTCGCCCATGTCCACATCAACATTGTAGGACCCCTCCCGTACTCTGAAGGACATTGGTACCTCCTCACAATGGTTGACTGCTTGACAAGATGGCCTGAAGCCACCACTATGACAGAGTCATCAGCAGCAGTGTGTGCCAGTGCTTTCCTCTCATCTTGGGTGTCCAAATTCAGCATACCCAATCACATCACCCCTGTACCATCTCCTCGGCACCCAGTTGCATCACACAACCACCTACCATTCCGAATGCAATGGCATGGTTGAAAGGTTCCACCCCGCCTTGAAAGTAGCCCTGATATCTTGCTGCAACTCCTCAACCTGGTGCTTGCAGTTTCCATGGGTCATCCTCAGCCTTCTGATCACACGCAAAGGGGGCCTTGACCTGTCAGCAGCAGAGATGGTGTATGGCGATCCACTTGTGATACCTGGCTAGTTCTTCCCCGACAATAATCCCTCACCTGACATCATCAGACTCCGAACATCTTCGGAAAATTTGCCCCTGACCGCCCATCCTATAAGCCAACCAGCAACACCTTTATCCACAAGGATCTGCATACTGTAACACACATGTTCATCAGAACCGATGATGTTCGACTGCCCTTAACCCTCTGCAACGCCCTGGTCAACTTTAAGGGGGGTTATTGTGCCATGGAAGTTTCCCACATTTTATCGACAGTCTGTCGCCACCTGCATTGCACCTACTCGTGGACAGCGACTTCTCACATCCCATTCCTTAGCAACAAGCCGGGCCAGCAGGATAGCAACACTTTCGCAATACACCTGATTTTCATATATTCAGAAGTAAATAGAAAAAAGTTTCTGGAAACTGGGCAGAATGTATAAAAGGAAATAAGAAAGACTTGTAGAAACGAAATAAATAGATATTGATTTTTCAGAATATGTAGAAAATTGTTGCTAATTTATGAAGAAGGAAAGGAAAATGCATGTGCACAATTGGTCTATTAGTTACTATGTAAATTTCCTGGCCGCTGATTGGTCATCAATCCATATGAATACCACTGTCGTTTGTTAATAAATCGTAACTCTAAGATCGCTCGTCTTAATCAATCCCCCTAAATACAATTGCAAGAATAACTGAAAAAGAATAAGAAAGTGTCATGGAAAGTTTCTCCGAGGAATTATGAAAAGAATCATGAAGAAATATAGAGTATCTTAGAAGTAAATAGAAAAAAGTTTCTGGAAACTGGGCAGAATGTATAAAAGGAAATAAGAAAGACATGTAGAAACGAAATAAATAGATATAGATTGTTCAGAACATGTAGAAAATTGTTGGTAATTTATGAAGAAGGAAAGGAAAACGGTTAATCCATTTTAAGATTAATCGATGAAAATTGGTTAACTTATCATGAATGAGTGGTTGTAAAGCCTATCTGATGAAGACAGATAAAGCATTTCATGAAGATTGTGCTACAAGGCAAGTAGAGACGTGAGAAATAATCTAAAAAGATATAATTAATTGTATTGGATTTAACCAAAGATGCAAAAATTTAAACCAGTGATGCAGAAGCTTCAGAGATGCTTCAAGGCAAATTCATCAAGCAATTATCTAGTGTACATGAAGAAAGTAAAGGTGAGGCTACGACGGAATTTATTAGAATTTATGATTCTTCAGAGAGAAGTGAAGACGTAAGGCAAACAGGTGGGGCATGAACATCACTGAAGAATGAATTATAATTTTTGGAAAATAATGGGTAAAATGCAGAGGAGTGTAATCAAGTCTTATAAATGTTAATAGAATTCAATATAGATGGTGGATATGGAAGAGGCAGAGTGTTTCAATGAATAGTGAAGAAGAACAGAGGACATGAAAGAGGGTCAACAGAAGTGATTACCTTGTTCATGAGTTTAAAAATGTGGGTGCGATAGATGGGTTAGGAGGAGATGAAAAGTCTTTGGTTTTGCAAAATAAGAATGTGGGTGACTAGGATGAATCATATGCAGCATGGTTTGAAAATAAGATCATATTCTAGAATATGTTTCTTTGTTCTTTTTTTTGAAATGTGCAAGTTTAAAACAATTCTATGAGATTTAACGCGGAATAGAAAACCCATCATTATAATTCAGTATGAACGCATATCCATTTTTAGTGATATGAGAACAGACAATGATCATCAAAATAATAATAATAATAATAATAATAATAATAATAATAATAATAATAATAATAATAATAATAATCTTTATTGCAGCTCAGGGCCATATACATGGACTATACAAATACAATACAATACACACAATCTAGACACATAAATAACATGATATAAAAATAATAATCGGCAGTATCCACACTGTTGCTGAAGAAGTAGAAAAAATAGAATTAATAATAATAGTAATAACAGTAATTAAATAGAGAAAAATAGTAAAAAAAATATTAAAAATTATAACAATTATTACAGATTGCAAACGATTAATTTCCAGCTAGGGACCTTAGGTGGTTACATAAGTCAGGTCCAGAAGGCTAAATATGAGAATTGAAAATTGCAAAACTCTACAATGATATTATTCACAGCAGTAGTAAAAAAGACGAATATCAATAATACCAAGAAACGTAATAATAATAATACTAATAATAATAATAATGGCAGATTCTGGAGATGACACTTCACAATAAAGTATAAGTCATTTAGGGAACAGAAGCCTCATTATCCCATCTTTCCCACAATTTAGATCTTCTTCTTGCCTCACAGCTTAGGATGCTTTGTGTGAGCGAGTTGCTGCTGTTTCTCAGTTGGGTGATCAGACTGGACATTGTTCGCCTCACAATGATTGTCAAATTATCCAGGCAGTTTTCTATAAACATCTGCGTGGCGGAGTGATAGCTAGAAGTGTTCGTGAGTCGCCTCAGAATGTCATTGTGAACAACGGTGATATGTCTCATGGTCTCTCGCGTATAGTTCGTCCAAAGTGAACACCCATTATATACTGTAGCAGTACGAGCGGAAGAGCAGCAGTTTCGTGTCTCGGTGACAGAAGGCAAACCTCCTTGCAATCATGTTGCCAGTTGTACATAGTTTACGACGCCTCTGTTCTATGTCTGTCGTATCTTTTAGGTCGTCCGTGATAATGTGGCCCAGATACGGAAATTCAGGCATGAATTCCAGATGATGATTTCCGAGAAAAATTTGCGGTTCTGCAGTATGCTTAAGTGATCGCGGGAGCAGCGACATACACTGGGTCTTGGTTTCGTTGTACAGGATATCAAATTCCTCTGCATAATGGTGGTAAGTGTTGATGAGTCTCTGGAGACCTTGCACTGATGGGGAAATCAGAACCATATCATCGGCGTAACAGAGGTTGTTTATTGTTGTTTCACTGATAGTGCATCCGATTGGGAGTGAGTTTAGTTTGACATTCAGGGCATCTGTGTACGTGTTGAACAGGTATGGAGAGAGAATGCCCCCTTGCTGGAGCCCGTTTAGGGAACCGAAGGTGTATGACAGTACGTTACCCCATTTGACACAGAATTGCTGTGTGGAGAACCAACAACATAAAATGCCAATTAGATATAGAGGTATGCCTCGTTTGTGCAGCTTCAGGAAGAGCTTCAGGTAGTTTACTCTGTCAAATGCTTTTCTCACATCTACAAAACACAGGAAAACAGGAGAAGCTGATGATAGGTAATAGTTCAGCAATTCTTTCAGGATGTAGATGCAGGTGTCAGTTGAGTGGTTTGCTTTAAAGCCGAACTGGTTGTCAGTAGTGTGTAGGAAGGGAGAAGTCTCACTAGAAGAACAGACTCAAGTATCTTCGATGCAATTGTAGTAATTACAATCGGGCGATAATTACCAGGGTCAGCTGCATCCTTCAACTTGTTTTTTATTAATGGTATTAAGTGAACTAAGAGTAGGGAGTCTGGGAGAAACTGGTGAACTATGCACGCATTGAACAGAGCAGCTAGCAAAATGTAAATTATCAGATGGAAGAATTTGAAAGATCCAGCAGGCAGACCATCTCAGCCGGGCGATTTATTATTAGGTAGGTTGTTTATGGCCTCGCTGATGTTACCTGCCATAATACAATCGGCAAAATGAAACTGAATATTATCAGTAAGGATGTTATTTACATCCCTTCGGGAGTCTTGATCGTTTATGCAATTCAGGATAGTGCTGAAATGATCACCCCACATTCTTGCGATTGCCTCGTCACCGACGGCTTCTCCTACTCTCTGTGATAGCTTTTTAGTTTTGGGATTTAGGGATTGAATGTCCTTCCAAAGACAGGGATAATCGCCAGATTCTAATTTTCTAGACATTGGCTCAGCTCTTAGCTGCTTTTCATTCAGTCTGCAATGCTTATGGGTAAGTTTGAACAGCGCTCTCGCCTGCCTCATTAGCACTGCAAAGTGTCCTTCCCTCGGGCCACCATTTTGCCTCCACAGTAGAAACATTTCTCGTGAATGTGTATATAGATCTTTAACCAAGTCATTCCATCCAGGTATGTTACGGAGTTGCCTTGGCGAGATCTAAAAGGTATCCGTGCCGAAGGCGATCATAGTGGAAAATATATTCAAATAGAATTCTTTCAGATCTCTCCTGTAATGATCGTTTCTACATTTTGGGTTGGTGCACATTAAGGCGTCTGCCGGTTGAGCTATTGACCGCAGCCTGGTTTTCTGTTGGTTTTTGAAATCCCAGTTAACAGCAGGTGGGTGATCAGTTAGGGGGTTCGAGGTAGGGAGGGATGGGGTACTGAATGACACCTGTAAGGGGATGTGATCATAGCCCATTGCAAGATCGTAGCGAATGTTGCAGGTCACAATAGAATCAGGAAGTTGAGGGGATGTGATGCAGTGGTCTAGCCTGGATGTTGTAACTGTGTCCATTCTGTTTTGTACATATGTACAGGAGGAGGGAGGGAGGAACATTACATTGCTAATTCGGAGAGCGTGATTTTGACAGAAGAGAGTAAGTTCATTATAAAATTGTTTGTGGGATGAGAATTAAGGTCCCCAATTATACAAATATGATCAGCAGTAGAATCGTGTAACTCACCTAGGATTATGCAGTATTGATCAAAATTACTGTTCTTTTCCCAGGGCATATAAACATTAATTATTAGGATCTTCGAGTCCCCTACTGTCACTTGAAGCCCTAGCAATCTGTCATTCTTATAGGTCACACATTCACCATACTGTTTAGCAATTTGTGCCACAGGAAAGAAAGGCCCCTTTTCGGGCTACAGTGTGATCTGTAACTTGCATCGATGAGGTTGAGAAAGCTCTGAAGTCCTCATGCACTGAATCGCAGATGGCAAGGTCATGAGGCCAGAGGAGCGTTTCTTGCAATGCAATGATACCTTTGGAGTTTTTGAAGAACATGTTTAGGGGAGGAATGTTCCGCTTGCGGCCAAAAATATTCCAGGAGATTATATCTAGTGTATCCATGGCAACTCACGAAGATGAGAAATGAATGAGTTGATCATTTGGGTGGATGAGGGGTTGGCCATCGGGGGTGGGCATTCACTCGGCTTGGGAGGATGTCTGGCACTTGTGGTAGAAGGCGAGCCTGCGCCTGAACCCCTACTTCGGGTGTCAGTAAGTTCCCCTTGGGGAGATTGCCCAGATTAGGTTGTATCTTGAGACTTTTATATTAGGACCGAAATTCTCGCCTTTAAGAACATCGAGGTGTTGAAACGGACAGGTAATCCTGTAGGCCACTTTATGTTTAATTTTGCATGGGATTTCATGGGAGATAAGAGGGTCGGAGCCTGTGAGAAACTTGACTCTCTCTACTATGGCATCTAGCTTCACCGACGAGCGTAAATTGTGAATCACAACATGACATCTCTTCTCAGATTTCAGGCGAGGTGATTCATGAATGTTGGTCTTTGGTTCAGCGGACAGTCGAGATGTTCTTTTCTTTTTTCTACTTGTTTGTGTCTGCCAGCCCCCAGTCCCCTCATGATCAATCACATCTTCATCCACGACTGGGGGTTTTGGGGGAGAGACAGGGTCGGGAGACTCACGAGGGCTGGTGATTGTCACTGAAGATCTATCTTCCACCGGAGGCACTGGGGAGTGAGAGGAGGTTGGGGGTCCGTCGGTCCTCTCCGATAGGTCTACAGGTAATGTGGGCGCTTCAACCGAGGGAGAGAAGGCAGTTCCCTCACAGTAGGGTGTGACCATCTCGACTTCGCATCGCACCCTCACTGCTCTTGTGTTGTTGGGAGGTGAGGAAATAATAGATGCCTCATTCAAAGGAGTCTGGCAGCTTGCTGTGCAATTGTCTAAAGATTCCTGCACTCCTTTGATTGCATCCCAGATCCATGAAAGATTATTATTTGTTTCCACAGTTTTAAGACTGTCGAGTGATTCCCGTAATCCTTTGCTCACGTCCCAGATCTATGCTTCCTCAATTTTTTCTGAGGTTTTGTCAATTTTTTCTGAGAGTAATTTTGCTTTTAGGAGGGCATTTTCTGCTGTATGGTACACTGCAGGTAGGCTTACATCAGCAGGGCCCTTTGAAGACAGATTGTAAGGGTCATCGGGGTAGATTTCCACTAAGCAGGTCCTAGCCACTTAGCAATATATGTTACTTTCTTGTGAGAGGCAAGGCTTTTCATGGGTCGCTCCTGGAGAATGGTATCTGGTATCAGGTCTTTGCATTTTGTATATGCAGAGTTAATTTCCTTGTCGGTCCTTGTGTACTGACCCAAATGGAAATAGGATATTTCAGTTGAAAAAAATACGTTTGTCTCTATTCTCTCGATACATACATATATATATATATATATATATATATATATATATATATATATATATATATATATATATATATATATATATATATATATATATATATATATATATATATATATATATATATATATATATATATATATATATATATATATATATATATATATATATATATATATATATATATATATATATATATATATATATATATATATATATATATATATATATATATATATATATATATATATATATATATATATATATATATATATACATATATAAATAGATATATATATAAATATATATATATATATATATATATATATATATATATATATATATATATATATATATATATATATATATATATATATATATATATATATATATATATATATATATATATATATATATATATATATATATATATATATATATATATATATATATATATATATATATATATATATTTATATATATATATATATATATATATATATATATATATATATATATATATATATATATATATATATATATATATATATATATATATATATATATATATATATATATATATATATATATATATATATATATATATATATATATATATATATATATATATATATATATATATAATATATATATATATATATATATATATATATATATATATATATATATATATATATGTATATATATATATATATATATATATATATATATATATATATATATATATAGAGAATACAGACAAACATATTTTTCGAAGTGGAAAGATCCTATTTCCATTTGGGTCAGTACACAAGGACCATAAACTCATAAATCTCCCAGCCTGTCACAACAAGTCGCCAACCATATCTTCAAGAACACACCAGCACTAACGAGGTGCTAAGAGAAATTGCATCTGGCCGTGCCTTCGAAATCCACGAGGGTCCTGCGAAGGAAACGCCTCTGAACATATGGTTAGCAAAGTGTGGGAAAACACCCTCACCCCCCTTGACTTCGAAGGAGAGCCCAAGGAAATAAGCCACGCCCACAGGTCAAGCCTAGATGTTTTGGCCAATTAAATGCCATCAGTGCCAGAGACCTAGAGACATCCTACAAGGAGCAAATACCCAATAATCAACAGGAATTCCTTAAAACACACCTCCAAAAGTTGGAATGAAGCAAGTGGAGGAGGTGCCTCAAGAAAGCAGTACCTGCCTAGAATATGATGTCATGGTTGACACAAGGGAAAATGGGAGATATAGGGACAGGCAGACAGGAAAAAGAGCAGAGTCGAAAGGGGGAAAAGAGCAGTCTAAGCAGAGTGGGAAGATAGAGAGAGAGAATTATTCCGAAGTGTGGGGAAGCAGAAAGAAACCGAAGGACAGAAGGAGAAGTGTGTTAGTGAAGTATAGACTCTCAAACAAAAGTCCCCGTAATCTAATTCCTTAAGTCTCTCGAAACCATTATTTTAAAGTCTCGAACCATTAAGAAACAGTTAAGAAACTATAGGTGGAACTGTAAGGCAAGAAGTGCAAATAAAGAAGAAACGGGAACAATTAATCATTTTCTCTTTAACCTTAGTAATTCATAATTTAATTGTCTTTAAAGCACCACTTGTTCCTGCTACAAATAACTTCCACGCCGTTACCCCGGGTGCGCTACCTTAGAGTTGGGCCCTTTGAAGGGAAAGAAACAGGGTCCAACAATAGCTGGTGGCAAGGGTGGGATAACAAGAGCTAAGTGGGATAACAAAGCTGCAGGCGATAGCGATCGGTGAGATTACAAAGGCTAAGTGAGATAACAGCGGGTGTACAGGTAGTGATCACGAACAGTTGGCGAAACAGTGAAGTGAGATAAACAATTGAAAGTAGAATAAACAAGTGATCAAAGAAAAAGACCAAAGACAAAACATAAAATACGCCACTCTGCAAAGAAGAAAATAAAACATGCCACACGCAAACACACAAGCGCTACAACAAAGCAGAAGACTACGCCACAGAAAGAAAGAGATGCCCTTTTCCTGTCGCCACCACCGATGATTCCCGTGATCGAGTGAGAGCAAATCCCCAGCTAAGGCGCAGTGACAGTGGGACGCTGAAGAAGAAGGCGAAGAAGACAAACGAACAACCCAACCCTTGGACGAAGGCCTACGAATGACAAAATCAAGCTGCCGAGAGAATGAAAGACGAGAGAAAAAACTCCATACACAGTAAGAATGTCCTTATGGTCACACACACACACGTAGAATTTTATTTCTTTGAGTTAGAAACACACAAAATTACATCGACTAAGAACACTTGTATTGATATTTATTTGAAAACACAAAATTCATACGTAAATTTAATAGACTTGGCAACAAGTCTATTAACTAAGCACCTACCGATCTTTTTACTAAATTTTATCCAACATTTGGTATTACTAAACTTATTTAACGTTTGGCATGACTACCCCATAATTTCTGTATTTTATTTGTGTCATTCTACGATTATTTTAAGCATTTAATGTCTTATTTAACATTCATTAGCTGAAATTTATATATTTTTTGATCGAGTAATCTCATAACTTGTTTTTTTGGTTCGCTTAAAGGTGTTCAGATTCATAAGTTTTTTTTAAAGATTATTTTCTTTTCTTTATATTTTTGAAGTGAGGGATAACTTATTTATTTGTTCTACCAGCACTGTCAAGGATAATTGGAAGTTAAGGGATTTTTTTTTTTTGTTTTGTTTAACACCGCCAATCGGCAATTTAGAATTTTGGGGAAATTTTAGTGACTGATTAACTTTACTTTAAGTAAGTTAGAAGTGTTTATGATCTTTTGTGAATTTTTGTGATTCTAAGAACTGGTTGATTTTATTTGTTTTGTTATTACTGCCATAACTTAAACACTGTACCATTATACTCAGTGCTTAAGAAAGTGTTTGTCATTAATGAATTAATCCCCAGAAGGAGATCGGTACAAAGTAAAAGTGTAAGAACTCCTGTTTACACAAGAAGTCAAACCAATAATTTAACCATGGATAGGGAACACAGTCAACTAGCCCAGTCTCAGCAGCTGTAGGTACACATAAAAGACGTGCAATTAACCATATAGCCAAATTTTGCGGAAGGAAAGAAGGTCAGGGTGCCTGTAACTTAGAAAATAGAGCAGTTAGGCATACATCTTAATAACATAACAGGCACAGATAGCGAAAAACTCAGTGAAGCGAAGAGTTATCTGGATTTGGAAGCAGGGGGAGACTTAGAACAATATGTCCATTCCGAGACATACCAAAGACTTAAGAATTGGGAAGAAATGAAACAGTTCTTTAGGAAGGTATATTCCACAGTAGGTGAAACAGATCCCGTTATAAGCCTTGCATGGATAGCTCACTGTTATAAGGCAGATAAAAGAAGCTACCAAGGGATGAGTTCCCAGCTATATAACATTATGAATGAATGGGGTCACTTAGTTAAATCCACTAAATGGGCAGAGACAGGTAAAATGTCAGTAGCTGATGTCAAAACCATTATTAGGTTAGCATTCATGATTGGAAGTTTGCCAGCCGAAGCTATTGGAAGAATGACCCGAAAATGGGAGACTTCAGATGACATAGCTGAGATCAAAGAGGAAGTATCATGAATCTTAGGTAGAAATCACGAAGGGAACCCCGTATACAGACCTTTAGTCACCATAGGACAAGAAGAAAGAGGACAAAATAGTTCTAGGAATCCAGATAGAATCAGAATTAGGACGTTAGGTGATACAACTCAAGGGGGATTTTCAAGTCATGTGTTATAACTGTCAGAAGAAGGGACATTATGCCAGTGACTGTCGAGGGATAGCTTACTGCCCTTTCCACAAGAGAGCCGGGCATAGCGCTCGAGATTGCAGAAATAGACCTGCTTCAGCACCTAGATATAGATCTCAGACAAGAGGCAGAGGTAGAGACCGTAGTCAGTCTCCGCAAGCTAGAAGGAATAGGGACTCAAACCCAAATAGGTATCAAGATACTAACCAAACTGCGAGTATATCAGATGGCACAATGGTAAATTTTCACTCCAGTGGTATAATGGGTCTTCCTTCATAATAGAGGGAAGGACCGGATTGCAAAACCTAAGCCAAACTAGACAGTTAGCAAAGTTAATATAGGGAATGAATATAATTATAGACCAGTATTTCCCGCACATGTTGGTTTAGAGAAACCTATTGCCACATTCTTTGATACAAGGAGTCCTAAGAATATAATTTCAGAAAAGGTGTATCAGATGTATTTTTCCTCACTTAAATTTGAACCCAGCAGTAGACTAGAATCACAGACGTTCAGGTTAATAATATCAGAATAGTAGGACAAATAGATTTTCCTTTTAAGTTAAGAAGAATTTCACTAAAGGAGAAGGTTCTAGTAGTAAGAGATATACAGCTAGGGTTTGCACATTTGCTAATTGGTTATCCAACTATGGCTAGAGAAGGGATCAGCATTAATGCACCTAGAGAGCAATTAGTGATTAGAAGGGGTCATGAAATTTCTAGAATACCTCTATGTAAATTAACAGGAAGAACCCCGACTCGAGAGCACTCTTCATTGAGAAGTATTCTAAAGAAAGACACGACAGAGGGAAGATATTTAGTATACAGCACAAGCTCTCAACAGATAAACACTCACTTACAATCCAACCAAGAAACTTACTTGAAATTAGACAGGGAGTTAAGACTTAAACCTGGAGCAGTTAGGTAGCATGGCCGAGACTGTATCGAGAGAATAGAGAAAAACGTATTTTTTTGAAGTGGAAATATCCTATTTCCATTTGGGTCAGTATGAAAGGACCATAAACTCATAAATCTCCCAGCCTGTCACAACAAGTCGCCAACCATATCTTCAAGAACACACCAGCACTAACGAGGTGCTAAGAGAATTTGCATCTGCCCGTGCCTTTGAAATCCATGAGGGTCCTGCGAAGGAAACACCTGGGAACATATGGTTAGCAAAGTGTGGGAAAACACCCTCACCCCCCTTGACTTCGAAGGAGAGCCCAAGGAAATAAGCCATGCCCACAGGTCAAACCTAGATGTTTTGGCCAATCAAATGCCATCAGTGCCAGAGACCTAGAGACGTCCTACAAGGAGCAAATGCCCAATAATCAACAGGAATTCCTTAAAACACACCTCCAAAAGTTGGAATGAAGCAAGTGGAGGAGGTGCCTCAAGAAAGCAGTACCTGCCTAGAATTTGATGTCATGGTTGACACAAGGGAAAATGGGAGATATAGGGACAGGCAGACAGGAAAAAGAGCAGAGTCAAAAGGGGGAAAAGAGCAGTCTAAGCAGAGTGGGAAGATAGAGAGAGAGACTTATTCCAAAGTGTGGAGAAGCAGAAAGAAACCAAAGGACAGAAGGAGAAGTGTGTTAGTGAAGTATAGACTCTCAAACAAAAGTCCCGTAATCTAATTCGTTAAGTCTCTCGAAACCATTATTTTAAAGTCTCGAACCATTAAGAAACAGTTAAGAAACTATAGGTGGCACTGTAGGACAAGAAGTGCAAATAAAGAAGAAACGGAAACAATTAATCATTTTCCCTTTAACCTTAGAAATTTATAATTTAATAACTGTCTTTAAAGAACCACTTGTTCCTGCTACAAATAATTTCCACGCCGTTACCCCGGGTGCGCTACCTTAGAGTTGGGCCCTTTGTAGGGAAAGAAACAGGGTCCGACAACATATATATACACACACACACACGAATGAAATGACGTCTTCTTTACTGTAAGATAAGAGCTTTATGTGAAATTTAAAAGCTCATAAAACAAAATTAATACGAATAAACTTATATTTTCATTGACAGTTCTTCAATGAATATGGATAGTGCATAAGTGACAATGGTGAAGATGGAAAATGAAGGTGTCTAATAACGAATTAGGTAGAATTATAAAATAGGATGATTAACTTGGTGATCCTGCCATAAAAGCAGTCAAGACGTCTTCTGCTCTAGTCATCATTAGTACACACCTGGTTCAATTATAGCTGGATGATTTGTTCAACGCTTGCTTGGGAACAGTTAGAAAAATAAACTGGCCCGTGAAATCGGACTCTGATTATGGTAGATTCCATAATCTTCCTTCTGTGTGACATTTGCTTTCGAGAAACAGTTTAGCCTCACTTTTTTTTTTTATTTTGATCAGTATCTCTCAATAATACGAATATTCTGCAGTTCTCTGACCACTATTTTACTGATCGTGCGAGACTGATCAACTCATCTCCCTTGCGTGAATTTCTTTACAGTCATTTCATGTTATTTCAAAAATACTGACATAAGCGTCTTGTATATTAAATTAACATTCATAAAAATTCTTTGAATGAGTATATAAGAGAAATGAGTTATCGGACAACGATGCTTTATTGTTCAAGTCTATTCATTTTTTTAGGGAATGTGTGTTCGCTTTGTTGGTGGCCTTTGTGACAATAAATGATTCGAATCAAATGTTGGAGACTCGTCATTAATTCTTATTCCAAAATCCAAGCGAGCATATCCGTGGGCCTTTGGGAACAGACTGCAGCTAGCCGTGACCTTTGCTGAAACGTCATGGTTACTTAGGAATTGGATGTTAGTAACGGCTAAAGTTGATTTCCAGGTCCACTTTAAAGATATTCTAACTGTTCTTTCATGGTTAAAAATTTCCATTACTTTTACATTTAGTTTTAAATATAATAGTTGTCGCTAGCATATTTAGTCATAAGAAAATAAGTACAGTCTTCCTAAGCGTTTTTACAATATCTATACATATACATACATATATATATATATATATATATATATATATATATATATATATATATATATATATATATATATATATATATGTATATGTATGTATGTATATGAATGAATATTTTTATATTTGTTTGTCCACTATGGATATCCGAACTGCTTGGCACACCCAAACAAAATTCTGCACACTGTCTCTATGTCACTCTAGAAAGGTTTTTAACTCAAAATCAATCCCTACCTCGTGACAGACATACAGACACAGACAAAACAAATGAAATTTACGTCACATTTTCCTTCAGAATGTCTGGGTTAATTTTCATTTTTCTCCTGACGCTCCACCTTTTATTCCACGCGCTGTCAAGACATATGGTTAAAGTACAACAATAAATCCAAATCCCCTATAGCATCAATTTTTTATCAGAATTTACGTGAATTTTTATCATAATTTATGAGAATTGTTAACACAATTGTTTATTACCTCAATAAAATCAACATTGAAAACCTACAGGGCATAAAACTAGAGGAACCCGACGAAGTTCCA
>NC_089793.1:47882280-47907280 GCF_040412425.1 Macrobrachium rosenbergii
GGCTGAAACATCTAAATATTTCTTTCGAGATGGCTGTCTAGCAAAACCTGCAAAAGATTGAACCATATGCATTTGTTGTAACCCTTGCTCTCCTTTAATGTATGTTATAAACTTCCAAATATTTGGATGGCAACAACCAACATTTGCTAAAAAACTCCTGTGCCACCCTTCCACTGCATTATTTGTTCTAGGAAGTTCATCTGCAGTTCTGTTATACATATTCCATAACTCTATTCCAAACAATGGTTCGCGCCGTCGTCCTCTTCGACATGGACGTCCTAATTAGGTGTCTTCAAAGTAGTCTTGCACTTCGTATGTTTCAGGGGGGAGAAATTCACACAGGGTTTCAAATGATTTATCAACATCACAAGCCGGTACTAGAGCTAAAGCGGCTATCATTTTCATCGCGATGGAAAACTCTCTATCATCCATTAGACTGAATTTTCCTGTATATGCTTTGGCAGAAGTGAAAAAACATCCCTTTATTTCGGTTTGCGGGAATGCCAGTTTTAAACTATTAATCATGGCTTTTTCAAAGTCTACCATGATAGTCTTTGGTGCTAAATCATGTTTCAGTAGTTTCAACTGCTCCAGTAAGTTCGAAAATGTTGTTTGGCTTTTATCAGGCAAAAGAGCGTATATTAAAGGCACTGAACGATCATTTATCAATGCATGAATTGTGTACAATTGTGAAAAGATTATAGGCACTGTTTTGAACGTTCCATCTAGCGACCAATGTGACGTTTGACTTAGGTAATCCAAGTTTTTCTTTGTTCAGAAGATGAGAATTCGTTTCTCAACTGGCCCAGAGTCGAAAAGCAGAAAATCTTGACCATCCTGTGTTTTGGTCTGCTCATCTGTTAAAACAAGTTCTTGGCTATTTAAAGGCAACGGTCTTGAAAGAGATAAACGTTGTCGATGGCGTCTAATGTTACGTCTTAAATGATGAATCGGTGGTAGAGTTGCTCCCGTTTCTTCATCAATGGTGCTACAAGCTTCAGAAAGAATTACTTGCGGTGTTTCCTCAGTCTCGATGGCTCGCTTCTTGACCTTTTGGATAGTTTTCGCAGCTATAATTTTTGCTTGAGATGGCGCATGGGTGTGGCTATGAAGCCTACCAACAACTTCGCTTTGCTGCATATGTACTTTTACTTTAGCTTTGCAACTGGCTTTGTTTCTTCTTTCTTCGCACTCAAACGACACTACACCATTAGCCAAATCTTTCTGCTTAACATATAAATATCCATCAAGCACTAGTCTGTCTTTTCCTCTAGAACTTTTGATAAATTCCATGTTGCTTAAGGGATCTCAGCGGTTTCACTAATGCAAAGAAAATAGAGAGAGTCAGCTTGAAAACAGTTAGGAAAAAAATTATCTCAAACAATAGCGGAAATTATTTAAATGCACTAAAGAACAATTAAGAGAGTAAGTAATGACAGAAACTATTTAATTGCACTTAAAGCAAATGAGAGAGTAAGTAACGACAGAAACTATTTAATTGTACTTAAAAGCAATTAAGAGAGTAGGTAACGACAGAAACTATTTAATTGCATTTACTGAGATTAACGTCAATTTAATTAAGGGGGTGGTTGTCCTAGGGGGATAGTTGTCCTAGGGGGTAGTTGTCCTCATGGGGGTAATTGTCCATGGGGTGTAATTGTCCACGGGGTAATTGTCCTAGACTCGTATAGAAGACCATGCTTCGTCTTTCGAAGAAGTTAATCCGCCATTTTAGCGATGCTATAAAGAGACATAGTCAAGATTAGCATGGAGTTTGTCTCACTATGGAGCCATTAGGAACTGAAACTAACATATTTGATTATGACAGAAACGCCTAATGACTGTGAATCTTTGAAGCCATCGTATACAAAACTAAGTATAGCGCCCAATGAGCTTGGTTTACATTGCTTGCTCAGAAACATCTCAGAGAAGGGATCCCCACCAACTTCCACCAAGACCTGGGCCCCCCTTTCTCTTGCCCTCTGATTGGAGATGGCTGGTGCAACATCTACCATGGACCATTCCACTACTACCATCAATGTCAATAACTCAGCACATTACTTCTACTCCCTTTTTGTATACTCATTGGTCAGACTATAACACACACCTCATGTATTTTATATAGATACTGCTGTCTCCCAACTTCTCATGTGTTCTGTGCTGAACTATTGGCACTTGCTAACTTGAATACTACAAAATACCAGTGATTTAATGTCAGCTTTATGCATAATATGATAGACATTTTCAAGGCAATATTGAGATTTTCTTTCAGAGCTTCTGATGATCTAGGATTGTCAGGATTATTTCCTGCATATACATAAGTTTATGTGAAAGATTTTCATTTTTCCTCGTTTAATGTGCAGGGTTAACTCTCACTCATAAAATGGCCGCCCCCATGCAAAAGAATTGCAAATAGATTCCCATATAGTATACGCCTCTCATTTTGTCCTCCCTGTATTATTCCTCTTCTTCCGCCAAATGTCTCGTGTTTCCAGGTTGCCGCAAGAGAGCCGCTACAAAGATTGGAAATCACTACCTGAAGCAGTGGCCGTATTGGGCCCTAAGGCGATCCGGCCTCCCAAGCTCAGCTGCACGCGCCCGGATTCGTCCTCAGAAGTGTTTTGGCATTAATAGCAAGTGGACGTCTATTTTTCCTGCTCGCACATTCTCACAGGGCCACCACCCTCTTGGTTTCGGTCATGTGCCTCAGTTCAAGATACCCCTGCTGGATCATTGCTTTGGACTCCTACAGTAAGTCTCAGATGAAATCGAATATTTTGGCGGCCTGTTTTCCCTCCTGCTGAATTATTTCTCGACTTTTTAACGAACCCCTCCCAGTAAATCCCGTGATCCACCACGTGTAATTTTCTCTCCGTTCATCTCAGTAAACTCTCCTTTTGTTTCCTAATCCACCCTTTTCTCAGCCACTGCCACCCATCGTTTGCACGCTAGTTTAATTCCAATTTGTGAATAGTGCGATTTGATTGGTTGCACCATTCGTGGGCACGTTGTTGGTTAGGAATTCCTGATTATTTCAGTTGCATGATATTAGGGCTTCAATTCTCACCAATCCTATAGTTAATTCAACACCTCTCTCTTTCAGAGGGCTGCTTCTCGTGCGTGACGTAGGCCATCTCAGCTCGGTCCTAGTTACTCGTCTGTGCCCTCCTGTGTGACGGGACAGGTAGGCTAGGAGTATTAGCTTTAACCTGGACATCGCTGGTAACAAGCTGATTTTTGCAGCATAGGTGCAGAATTATGTGTAGAATCACATACTAAAAGTCCCCAGGAATCCCCTTGTGCAACCTTAGAAATTCAAGATGGCGTCCAAAATGGCCGTCATTTTCCAATTTTAGCATAACTTAGCTTGTAGGCAACATACAAACAAAAATTTGGTGTCTATTGCTATATTTTTAAGTAGAAGGAATCTAAAACAATATATAACTACAAGATCAACAACTTATAATTAATATAAAGCAAGATGGCGGCCAAAATTGATGATTTTTTTTTCAATTTAAGCATATCTTTGCTTCATGACGAGGTACAAAAAAAAAAAAAAAAATTTTTTTTTTTTTTTTTGTATCTAAACGTGTTTACTGCAGCAATCAAATAAAATTATATTTCTAGAAGATCAGAAAATTTCACACAACTAAAAGCAAGATGGTGTCCAAAGTGGCACCAAAGATAGGCACAAGTTTTCATATCATATTATCCAGAATTTTAACAAAACTGACCAAACATTTTGGGGTTGAAGAAGACAATTAATTTGATTATAATGGGGTTCAAAGTTTGTCAATTTATATAATATGCATAATTCTGCTTATTATATAAGCTGACAAACTCTGGATCCCATAATAATAAATTTAACAATTATACAATATTTTAATATTCTAGTGATGTTTCATCAAGAGTTGGTGCCTTCTCTTCCTCTTCATCACTGATATTAAGAGGTGGAGCAGTGTTATTGCATGAATGGCCGTTGCACTTGCTGCACATTGCTGTGCAAAATAGGCCTAGCTTCTTGCAGCTGCATATCATGTTACTGCATCCCCTGGCTTACATCCACAAGAAACCATTGTAAGAAGGTTTTCAGGGGCAACTGGAATGTCCATTTCTAGTGGAACAAGTGTTCCATCTTGAAATCTCCATCCCCATTCTGTTGGATTTAGACTGTTGCCCATCCACTCCTGTACTGCAAGATATGTGCGATAGGAGTGTTGCTTTGCTGCAGCACTTGTTGGTGGTAAACTGGCCAAGTTGAACTCTGAACTTAAGGAACTTCGAGCAATAGCTCTCTTGTAAGATACATGACGGTACTCGTTGAAAGAACTATAATTACTGGCACCATAGAGTTGCAGAATAAAGTCTTCACCAGCTTGCTTCACTTCATCATGAGTGCATCCACTCTTCATAAATGTAACGAGAGAGCCGTGTTCATTTTTCTTTTGTACCATCTTGAAAGCTTTTGACTTTCCCTGACGATAAATTGCTGACACCGTATCACAACCTGTCACTGCATGCAGAGGCATTAAATAATTTTGGTTCCTCCTATGGCATGCTGAATTTCCCGTATGCTGAAAACAGTTTTAGGATTGCTGCGACATAACATGTACATATCTGCAGAACTGCTTGCTTGAGCAACTAACATGACAAGCAAATCAGTATCTGTACCAACAACGGTAACTGAAGTCAGTTCAGTGTCTGCTACAGCTAGGGCTGTTGTAACAATTAACCTGTCTGCATCAGCATCTGCTTGTTTTACTAGTACACCGGCTGCTAGCATCTTTTCACTAAGCATTTGAATGAGCCTTTTTTTGTTGTTGCTGTTGGCCAGGAATGCAGTTTGACTGGTGGTTGTGGGCATAGTTTCCTCAAAAATTATATCACTAGAAATGCACTTTTGGGCTCTCCGTGTCTGTTCAGCAACCTTTGTGGAGGTCACATTGCCATATCCATCAAAAACCACTGTAGATTGAGCTCCATAATGTCTGAGGACATAAGAGATGTAAGTCTGGCAGACACTTGCATATGTAGATGGTTGTGGCCAAACAACTGACTGAAGCAGATGACCACCATCCAAGACAAAGAGTCCATTCTCTGGCAAATTAGCATTCTCACTAAATGATTTTAGGACATCACCCAGGGCCTTCTTAGCTGGCTTGCGCATTATACCATCTTTAAAGAGGGAAGGTGGTTGAGGAGCTGTGTAGATAGTGGTGGGATTAGAGGGATCCAGATTGATGAAAGGCAGAGTTTCTATTCTTGATGTCTTATACTCTTCACAATTACTGGCCACTTTCATGAAACCACTCCATGATGGAAAAGGGGTAATTCAAGAACATAACCAACAACCCAGAGGAAATCTAGTGACGCTGCAGACTGGAAAAGATTGAGATTCTCTTCAGAAGCTTCCAGAGGCTCCACCACAATAGATGCTAAACCAGGAACAGCAGGTTTGCTAAATGTTCTAATAGGAATCTGTCCAAAGGCACCAACTATTTCTGCAGATGGCACTTTTACTTTACGTTTTATTGCTGAAGTGTCTTTGATCCCAGGAGGAGTTATACATGCTATACCACCCATACTATGAAAAGTATTATGTCCATTGACAGTAGCAACATTAAAATCTGCATTGTCAAAAAACAAATTGTGTGAAACCATCCAAATGGTAGGATGGTTCACTTCAGCTATTAAGGCATGTTCAAATCTCTGAACCTCTTTGTAGTCATCAGCAAAACTCACACTGTTCAAGATGTCTATGATCTCACGGGATGCATATTTACGGCGTATGTAGACAGCAATTCCCAGAAGTATGGGTGAAACAAAGGATCTGGGTCTACAGGCAGAAATTATTGCATGTGATATGGAGATGCATTTCCTATTTGAAACTGTCTGACTTTTGCCCTTACGATCAACTAATTTGTGGAGGAAGCGCTGCAAAAGAATTGGGTATCATTGTTGCTCCATTGTCAGTTGCTTCCATGCTTGCATATTCATCACAGTCATAAATTGTCAACCTGATATCATTCAGAATGATTGAAGCAGCCATATCTATGATACGATCACTCTGGCTCTTAGTATCAATCACTTTATCAGTTATCCATTTCTCATGGAGGATTCTGTGTGCAGAGTCTCGAAAGCTCACAACCTTTGATTTTCCAGCAAGGCTGGTTATGACAATTTCTTCACCATAATGCTCCTTGAGTTTACGATTAAGTTGTTTATTAGAGTAGCCTTCATTTCCATCCAAGTATTTGTCCATCCATTCTGATAGTTCCTGAAGAGAATACTGGCACTCATCATTGTCATCAAGAAACTGACAGAGCTTAGAGAATGCTTCTTCCCTCTGATTCTCATTTTGATTTTCCTCATTCCCTTAATTTTATAAAACAATTGAGCACACTGTCTATGGTATTTAGCTTCAGCTGCAACTAGGTCATAAACATGTTGAATACGTTGTGTCACATCACTACCCCACTTGTCTTGCCTTTCTTTTGCAAGTTTTAAGATTTTGGTCTGGAATTCCAAGGTTTCTACATTACTTACTGCCCTTTTTCTATGTTTGGCAAGTTTGGCATTCTGAGTAACAGGCTCTGTACAGAAAAAGCAATCACTTTTGATGTCAAATATAGGGTACTTAACCGAAGTTCAGGAGCATTGTCTTCTTCTTCTTGGTGACACTCAGATTTTCTCTTTGCTGAAGTGATTGAGCTTCTCCTTGTGTACTGTTTCCTACATTGGACATGAATTCTCAGTGGTGTTGCACTTTCAAAGGTTTTATGAAGGCCATCATTGCGCTCTAAGCTTGAAGTCACAAGAGTTTGGCGTCCTTTTTCCCCAACTATTATAGTTTTAGGTGAGCTATCCTCACAACTCTCTTTGCATATACTACAAGACATATCTGTTGCCTGAAATTATAAGTAGATATTTACATTTATATTCTTTTAGCAGTATGTTTAAAAATAGACATGTATCATTATAGTTGTACAAAGCTGTAGTTCATTTGGGAGGGCAAATTTTCCTGAGTTTTAAACATCACCATGTACTTGGGTAACAAATACCAAGTAACTGTTAAATTATGTAAAGAAAGTAAAAATTTTAAGAAGTTTAGCAAAACTGTTCTTTATTTAGAGTATATCATGCATGCATCCTCTTATGTGAGACTATGCTCTAAAAGCTCATCTTCATATGCACGACTTAGCCTACGTCAGTGAATTTTTTCATTTTTACCTGCCTAGTCACAAAAAAATCGCTTAGGCCTAATCGGATAAAGAGATTATTTCATTATTTTTAAGTCATTAAATGGTGTGTGGAGGTGACCCCATCAATTATCATCTTTTCATTCGAGTGTTATGAAGTACGAGTGTGACCCAGTGTTGCCATTTGCACGATAACTATCATACATTACGATAATTAAGGTTCTAGGATGATAGCATTTATGCCTATACGAAAGTGTTTTCCTCTATAATTGAGTAGCAAATAGCAGAAAAAAAAAAACTGAAAACAGACGAATTATAAGAAAATATGAGCTCTAAAACCAAATTTGAGCAAAACTGACCATGTACGATAATTTTGTTGATAATTATTGTACAATATACAATATGTAATAATGAGAATCTGGCACCCCTGGTGGAAATGCAGAGGAGGCACGCTTCAGATCTAGAAAAAGATTAAAATGAGGTGGCAAATGGCAACCCTGGATTTCAGTAACCTAGTGACAGCGTTTGAGTGAGAATGTATTACAGTGTTCTCCTGAAATGTTAAAATCTCCAAGGGTTTTGTTATTTTAATGATGAAAGAGAACACAAAACCACTTCATTAAGCACTACACTTTATACACGTCACTTTAGGTCACTATGAGAACAGTTAATAGCATGGTAAATTAATAATCAAACTTTCCTTCACCAACACACACCATTCCATGACTTTCATGGTTTCACATTCACAAGGTAACGTTGTCACTATTTTCCTGTTTCTTAAACACGCTAAGCCATATCGTATAACTATTAATGCCTTATCAAAAGTTCGCAGAATGAAACCGTTTTCTTTCTATTACCCTTAGAGTATTAGCCACAAAAATAAATATAATAAACAAGGAGAACTGAGAGCAGACCGTCAACTGTCTGCTTGGTGTGTTTCCTCTTCGCTAGCAGTATAGCCAGAACACAGAACATTGCAAACTTGCAATATGCTGAGCATAACATTATCTTATTATTATACTGTAATTATACATTCAGTTTCTATTATCACACTTTACAATTTCCTTACTGACTACTGTTCCTAATTACGTTATTCTTCATCCTTGGTTTCTACGCCTATGTGTATTTTCAAGCTCAGAATATTAAAAAAAGGTGGTAATATTGGGCGCCATCTTGGATTATGCTACTTACAAGCTGTTGATCTTCTAAATACCTATTCTATTATAATTCTTATACCTGAAAACATAGGGATAGCCACCAAGTTTATGTTTGTATCTCGTCTAGAAACAAAGTTATGAAAAAATTGAAAATAACAGCCATTTTGGACGCCAGCTTGAATTTCCAAGGTTGCACAGGGGATACCTGGGACTTTTAGTATGTCATTCTATGTATGTTCCTGCATCTATCCTGAAAAAATCAGCTTGTTACCAGCTATGTCCAGGTTTTGGGTCAAAATTGACTAATACTCTTGGACTAAGGGGGATTTGTTTCATCTTTTTCAGTACCATCTTATTTGGTTAATCATTTGTGCCCAAGTTAATATTAATTGGTAAACTATTGTTATTAATTGTTGAGTAAATGTAATTAATTGCTAACTGAGTATAATTATATCTTGCATTAACTTGACTAAAAACAGTACCGAAGGTTAGTAATCTTCTTTATATTTTTCTCAGTTTTGCTTTTGTTTTTACTGTCAGCCATTTTATAGCATTCCGTTGTCTGGCCAAGGCTGGCAAGTAACACTTGGGATGAATCCACTTTTGGTTGTTGATAATAAATTTTTAGCATTTTTTGCTGACTCTCTCTCTCTCTCTCTCTCTCTCTCTCTCTCTCTCTCTCTCTCTCTCTCTCTATCGCTTAAAGGACATTGGTGCTCCGCCAGCTGGAAGAGAAACAGAAAAAGAGGAGAGAAATAAAAAATTAAATACACTATTATTATTATTATTATTATTATTATTATTATTATTATTATTATTATTATTATTATTATTATTATTATTATTATTATTATTGCGGTTGTAATCGTTTGGGAAATTAAAATCCCCTTTCATCATAACATATGAGTAATTTTCAGGTACGGTATTATAAACTGGTTTTTGACAGCCTTCTTAAATTCGTTAAACACTAATCTCTCGAATGTTCTGAGGAGGAAAATTTGAATTTTTAACTTTGTAATACAATACTCAATCTGGATTATAATTTCCCAAATGTTATAGTTGTGTGAACCATTTTTACTTTACTATCCAGCATTGTTAAATATAGTTCTGCAATATTTTACGATGTTTCTGCACATTACAACGTTCTTCCTTTGAACTGAATTCGCTTCCTCCTGTCCATAGAGAAGTACACTCTGACTCGTTAAGTATTTTAGTGTTTGTTAAATATTTTTTACCCCATCATTTAAATCTCTTCGCGGGGATCTTTCGGCCAGTAGCACTTAAGATATTCACATCTTAGGAAAAGCTTGAGCATCATTCCGGCGTCCTCTCCTTAATTATGCATGAGACATCTTAAATGTATAACTTCGTTGAATCCCTCCTCGTATTAGTCCCGGCGGTCTTTGTTGGGAAACTTGCGATGGGAGAAGAGTCAATTTGCAAATATATAGCCTCATTTTAGGGGTGGCAGAGTTGGATTGAATTGGGGAGAGGTGTGCGACAAATTATGGGTAAACCTGTTACCGAGCGGCAATGCAAATAATTGTTTCTCTTATAGTATTTTATGTGATTTTGATGACTAACATTCATTTTCGCTGAAATGCTTGGTTGATTGATTAAACTCCCCCTGTGGTCCATCAATAATAGGGACCTTCCCAAGTTAACCCTCCCTAATTTACCTAGGGTGGCACGCCCTTGCCAATGAGCCTGTATTGTGGCAAGGGCATCCACAACACTTGAAAACAGAAATGCATCCTAAACTGACCCTCCCTAAACTAACAGAACATAACATAATCTATGACGCTACACCTTACCTGACCTTGGACACCCTCTTTCCCCTCATGTATCTTGACCTAGATGGTCACTAATCAAATTCAGTGTTACTTTCTTCAGTATTGCTAAAGACAATGGGCGACTCCCCCAACTTCCTCAGAATTACCTGATGTTAAGGTCTAAAGCAGCCTCGTTCTTCTTTTCTTCTTCTCCTTCTTCATTTTATTCTTCTTCTGCTTCTTCTTCTCCTACACAGCTTAATCCCTGGTCGAGGTCGCCGTTCTTAATGAGCCTTTTCTAGGTGTTTCTATTTTGTGTCTTTTCATCTATTTCTTTGTCCCTCATGTCCTCTCAGTTGCAGTCTACCACCATCTCTTAGCCTATCCTTGCCTTCATGTTGGTAGCACTTCCATTTTCATGTTATCTCCTCCTCCATGTTGCTTATCTCATCATCGCATCTTCTTATCAGATGTTCAACCCCATCTCAATCTTGACTCTTGGGTTTTCTTCGATACTTCATTGTACCTTTAATATCTCTTCTTGTCATTCCACTCATCTAATTACTCATTTTCATTTCAGCCACGTTAACTTCTTTTGTTTTATTTTCTGGAGTGGTGCTGTTTCTAGCCCATACAACATAACATGTCTTACCACTGCCTTTTGTACTTTGCCATTCAGCTTGACAGAGTCATGTAGCAGAGTATGCCTCATACCCCCCTCCAATTATTTCATCTTGCTTGAATTCAGTGGTTAACCTCTTTTTTCATATCACCCACTACATCTGTCATGGAGCCCAGGTACTTAATCTTGGGCACTCTATTAGTGCTTACTTCTCCCAGGTTAATCGTGGCTTGCTGGTCATCATCCATCCTATTTGTAATGTACTCTGTCTTTGTTTGTCTGATCTTCATCCATCTACTCTCCAACAAATATCTACACTCATCTGGCTCCTTTCTAATTTCTGCAAATAAATGATGTCATCTGTGTAAAACAACACCAAGGGTACTCTTTCCTTACATTCTCGTTCATTACATCCAGAACAATATTGAACAAAGGGATCAATGATGATCCCTGATGCAGTCTTACTTTACATGGGTGCTGCCAGTCATCCCTACCGTACTTTCCACGGAAATTATTATATTTCTATACATTTCACAAATAAGTTTCACATATTTTACTGGGGCCACCAGCGCCCTTAGACATCACACTTTTTGTCTAGGTACTTTATCAAATGCCTTTTCTAGGTCAGTAAATACCACATGAGCTTCCTTTTCCATTTCCTGATGCAGGGAGAATATTCCATCAGTTGTGCCAAACCCTTGTTGTCTTCAGATCTTTACCAACTAAGTCAGTGGCAGTCAGGTTGAAGGTAACTAGTACAATGATCCACATGACCATGTTGCTACGACCTTGCCAGCAAGACTTTGATGCCTCATACAGTGGTGAACTGCACTTCTTAACTAGCTTATGCAAAGGAAAGTTTATGTTTTGATTATTTTTGTGGTTTTTAATTTTCTTTAAATCCCTCCTTGACATTTATCACTATTCTTAGCAAGTTTAAAAGTAAAATATTTTTTTTCTAAATTCATGCATTTTTCTGTTAACGTATTTTTGGAGGGACATGATAGGATTTTTTTTATGGAAAAATGCACTGATATCTAGTTTGTTTATCAAGATAATGTAGGTAAAAAGCTCACATGTAACTTTTACTGTTGACTAGAAAATATCTCAAAAATAACCACAAATACAGTCACTTTAGTTGATAAAGCTCAGTGCATACATTTCTTCATATTAACCATCTCCCTCATAGCTTCTATATCAGAAAAAGTTAACTACATACAGTTCAGAAAGATTCCCCCTAGAAATATAACAAGAACTGTTGAAAAAAATATCCATGTTTGTGAGGAATTTACAGCGGGAGGTTTTAAGGATTTCACCCTGGCGAAAAAATCCATGCAAGTAAAAGCTTCTGACAGAGAGAGAGAGAGAGAGAGAGAGAGAGAGAGAGAGAGAGAGATGGATTCCACAAAGAAGAAGTGACAGTGAGATCATCTGTTGCAGATATAAAACACCTTCGTCAGATTGTAAAGTCCAAGAAATTTATCAACAGTATCTTTGTGAATATAAAACTTCAACAGACACTTGGGCTAACGATCCAATTAGCATGTGTTGCAAGTCCACACAGTGTATTTGCATTTCCTCGTTTTCACAAGGAAATTAAGCTGTACACCTTACAGCTTCTATACAGCTGTACAAAAATTATTGGAGACAAACTACATACACACACCAAATTAAAAAGCCATAAGATAAGGATTAACATTAGAAAACCATATTCAGGCTGGCAGTGGATAGTGGATAAAAGTATTTACATAGAACAAGCAGGTGGCCTACTACTATGACGTTGGTAGGATTAGAAATGGTGGTGATCCTTTGTTGAAACTGGTCAAAGTCTGGTGTGTGGATCCACTTGAACAGATTTGAGAATGGGTCTTAAGGATAACTTGTAAGTGAACTCAGATTTGTGGTACCTTTCTGATAGGTTCATTTTGTCACTTTGATTTATGATGGCAGATTCTAGCACCTTCTCTTTTGTATGGCAGTTCCTTTTGAAAAACAGCTCGTTCTCACTCCATTTATGCTTTGACTAGTATCCTTCATATGTACGAAAATCCCTGGGCTCTCTGAACCATATCTTACTGATGGCTCTTGCACAATTAGTTTTTGTGAAATGTATCTCACTCTCTTTCTTTTTATAAATCTTCAACTGAAAACCCTCATGGAAAGAGCCAACAGACAGTAAACCCATGGGGCGTCCAAAGGGAAATCAGCCTGCAGAGACAGACAAGTTATAGGAAAAGGTGATAAATAAAGAAATATGAGGGAATAGAAAATAAACCAACACCTGAAATTCTGATGTCATTAGAAAGCAGGAATGGATTTTCTCTCGCTTGAATATTTGGAGACCAGAGGATTCCCTAACTGCCCTAGGAAAACTATTCTAGATTATAGTTGTGGCCAAGGTAAAACTCCTAAGAAACTAACTAGTATTATACTTGATACTAGAAAATATCACACTGTTGAGAACAGCAGCCTACTTAGCACTGTAAGAAAAACTGCTAGGTCGGGTAAAGAAGAGTGCAGTGGACGCTTGCCTTTGTAATACATTATGTAATGAACTTACTTTACATCTATGCCACAATTCAACATTAAGAGTTGGCAAAATAAATGTGACTGATAGCACAACTCTATCCAGGCATTTGAAATGAGAGTCAGCATCAGAAAACCACACTGGAGAACAATACTCTATACTAGGAGGAAGAAAAGAGTTAAAGCATTATATATGATAACTTCATAATGAAATATTCTTAAAAAATTCCATACGATACCAACTTTTTGAGTGCCAGAGGAAGCAGTATTATGTACATGCTTCTAAAAAAATCAGTTTCTTATCAAAGAGTTACACCTAAGATTTTAAAAGAGGAACTGACACTTAAAACTGTACCATTTAAATGTAAATCATGATGCAAAGGCAAAAGTGTTCTAGATCAATTAACTACCATACTTTGAGTTTTAGAAGAACAACAGCCAGAAGAGTAGTATCATCAGAATATGCAATCAATTTGTTCTTCAGACTTTGCCACATATCACTAGTATGAATAATAAATAACAAAGTTCCAAGAGCATTACTTTTATGAATACCTGAAATGACATTACTAAAGCTATTATATTTGCCATCAACATAGAGCTTTTGTGTTCTGCATATCAAAAATTCATTCAAAATATTAATAAAAGATCCATAAATTACCAATAATCTTAGCTTGTAGATAAGTGCTTCATGATTCACACAGTCAAAGGCTGCAATAAAATCTAGATCAACCTTGCATGCTCCTGTACCCTCATCAAGAGCACTCTGCAAGATGGTATACATTGACAAGATTGCATCAGGAGTACCAAGGCCTATACAAAATCCAAACTGTAATGTTAGTAGCAGGTTATTATGTTCAATAAACCTACAAAGACACTCAGAGAGCAGCTTTACAAAAAACCTTAGATAAAACAGAGGTCATTGAAATTTTTCTATATGCCACCATAACTGTCAAGACCCAGAAGCAAAGTCTTGGCTTCTCTAGGCCTGAAGGCCATTGAACACAACTTAGGCTCTTGCAAGCGCGACTGATGCTACAGCAGGGACTCACCCCGTTGTTTGCTCAAAAAGATTTGAGCCAAAAGTTCTCTAAGGCAATATACAGCAGTTCCATCAGCTCTTACAAGGGGGGACATGCTTGAATCAAGTCTTAAAGAGTGATGACTCGAGGATAAACCACCACTTATGGTTACCACCACTGGAGAGAAGGATCCCCTTGACATCCTCATTATAAGCACTCTCATAGACAACCTGAGCTTGATTTCTAAGCTCAACAAAATTATGCCTCAAAAGTCCAATCGATCGTTCCTCCATAAATGACAAGCTTCTTGTTTTTCATGGTAGGTGAGTTATACCCAGCATTAAACTATGGCTTATCTTTAAGACAAAACTTGAGGATTTTAGAAGGAATTCTACTCATGATGGTAGTCCTAAGGTGATCATTTAAATATTATATTATTCAGACTTCTATGGATATTGCTCCACCTGGGATCACAGTGAATACCATCTCAATAGGCCTGGGATTTCAAGCATACATTTTTTGAAAAGCTAACACCAGGAGCGACCTGATCCTTCTCCACGGTATCCTTGATGAAACAATGATCAGATGAGCCCACCGGCAAACCTACTTCACAAGATACAATCCCTGTTACATCTGTACACACAAGGTCAAGACAGTTGCCAGAATGGCGTGTGGGTACATTTATTAACTGCTCACAACCAGAAATGATGGAGAAATCTAGGGCAGCAACAACATGACTATCTGTGGCAGTAACTGAGCTCAGCCATTCATTGTTCTGAGCATTGTAATCTTCTTCTTAACTTAGTCCCGTTTCTATATGGGGTAGCCATTTTGGATGAGCCACTTCCATCTGACTCTGTGGTGTACTTCTGCTTCATCAAGACCATTCCCCCTCAAGTCTTGCCTCACACAACCTCTCCATCTCTTTCTTTGTCTTCCTCATCTTTTTCTATCCTACGCTTCCATTTCCATAGCATGCCTGCCAAGATGGTCTTCTTCCCTTCTAAGTCGGAGTCCATACCGTCTCATTCGTCCCTCCTGCACTTTCTTTGATATTTCAGCCACCTTTGTTAACCCTCTTATATACTCATTCCAAATCCTATCCTCCCTTATTACAACAGACATCCATACTAACCTTCTCATCTCTTCTACATCCAGTTTCTTTTCTTCCGTCTTTGTTATATTTGCCGTTTCTGTACCATACAGCATAGCTGGTCTTACCACTGCCTTATGGAACTTTCCCTTTAGTCTTAGTGGCACTCTTTTGTCACAAAGGACTCCTGAGACTCCTGAGGCAGCTTTCCAATTGTCCCAACCTGCTAGTATCTTATTTTTTACTTTCTCATCCATTCTTCCACCAGACTCTACTATAGACCCTAAATATTTGAACTTGTTAACAGTCCTTATTTCTTTTCCATCCAACTTTATACTCTCCCTGCCATCCCTATCAGTGGTGGTACACATGTATTCTGTCTTTTACCTGCTTATACTCATTCCTCTATCCTCCAGCGCCACTCTCCACCTCTCCAACTTCCCCTCCAGAACCTCCCTCCTCTCTGTACGCAGCACAGTGTCATCTTCATATAATTTGATTGGCGGTACTGTCTCTCTTACCTCCTCCATCATGCTATCCATCATGATGTTGAAAATAAATGGGCTAAGGGCTGATCCCTGGTGTAACCAACCTTCATCTCAAATCCTTCAGTCTCCCCAACAAAGGTGGCTGAAATATCAAAGAAAGTGCAGGGACCTAGAAGAAAAGACCCTACAAAATATGAAGCAAAACCCTAAAATTTTCTATTCATATGCAAAAAAGATGAATAAAATAAGAGTAGAAATAGGTGCTCTAAGAATTGAAGGGTGATTAACGAATGAAAAAAATGAAATATGTAACATATTAGCAGAAAGATATAAGAGTGAATTTACACCTAGAATTGATAATGAAGATAATGATACAGAAATAAGAGATGAAAATATTGAATATTTATCGGACATAGATATTACAGAAGCCGATATTGTGCAGGCTATTAATGAAATTAAAAATGGATCAGCAGCAGGACCAGATGGCGTACCTGCCATGTTGTTAAAGAAAGTGGTTCATTCAATTGCAAAGCCGCTAGCAATATTATTGAGACAAAGTATAGATACAGGCAAGATTTACGATGAGCATAAATTAGCATATATTACTCCTACTTTCAAAAGTGGTTCAAGACTAGAGGCAAGTAATTATAGGCCTGTGAGTCTGACATCTCATATTATGAAAGTTTATGAAAGGGTAATAAAAAAAATATATAATGAAACACTTAATGAAAAATAGATTGTTCAATATAGGACAACATGGTTTTGTACCCGGAAAAAGTACACAAACCCAACTGTTAGTCCACCATGAAAGCATATATAAAAATATGATAAATGAAAAAGATACAGATGTGGTTTACCTAGACTTTGCAAAAGCTTTTGACAAGGTAGACCATAATATATTAGCGAAAAAAATTAGAAAACATAACATTGTGGACAAAGTAGGAAGATGGATAAAAGAATATTTGCAAAACAGAAAACAGATAGTGACTGCAAATGATGAGAAATCGGATGAAGCTATGGTAATATCCGGTGTGCCACAAGGTACGGTGTTAGCTGCATTGCTGTTTGTGATTATGATTGCAGACATAGACAGTAATGTTAAGGACTCAGTAGTAAAGTTTTGCAGATGACACAAGAATAAGTAGAGAAATTGATTGTGATGAAGATAGGAACTCGCTACAAAGAGACCTAAACAAAATATATAAATGGGCAGAGATAAATAGGATGGTATTTAACTCTGATAAATTTGAATCAATAAACTATGGTTATAAAGAAGGAATGCTATATGTATATAAAGGACCTAACAATGAGACAATCACAAACAAGGAAGCAGTTAAAGACTTGGTGTGATGTTGAACAGGAATATGTTATGCAATGATCAAATAGCAATACTATTGGCAAAATGCAAAGCAAAAATGGGAATGTTGTTCCGGCACTTCAAAACAAGAAATTTTTGAATATATGATTATGCTTTATAAAATGTATGTACGCAGTCCACTTGAATATTGCAATATAATATGGTACCCACACTACCAAAAGGATATTGCACAAATAGAGAGTGTACAAAGGTCATTTACAGCTAGAATAGAAGAAGTTAAGGACCTTGACTACTGGGAAAGACTACAATTCTTAAATTTATATAGTCTTGAAAGGAGAAGAGAATGCTATATGGTAATCCAAGTATGGAAACAGATAGAAGAAATTACCAAAAGCATCATGGAGCTAAAATTATCAGAAAGAGCAAGCAGAGGTAGATTAATAGTGCCCAAAACTATACCAGGAAAACCAAGGAAAGCACACAGGACATTAATCCACCACACACCAGCATCGATAATGCAGCATCTATTCAATGCGCTACCAGCTCATCTGAGGAACATAACAGAAGTGAGCGTAGATGTGTTTAAGAATAAGCTCGACAAATATCTAAGATGCATCCCAGACCATCCAAGATTGGAAGATGCAAAATATACCGGAAGATGCATTAGCAATTCTCTGGTAGACATCAGAGGTGCCTCACACTGAGGGACCTGGGGCAACCCGAATGAACTGTAAGGTCTGTAAGGTAAGGTTATACACTGATACATCTCCTGTGTCGTCTCTACCTACTTCTCTGGAATCATCTTCTCCCTCAAAACCCTCAAAATTTCCTGTCTCAGGACCCTGTCATAGGCCTTTTCAAAGTCTATGAACATATGTAAGTTCCTTTGCTTCTCTCTGAATTTCTCCATTAGCTGTTCCAGACAGAGCATACCATCTGATGTTCCAATTCCCTTCATAAATCCCAGCTGTTCTCTTCCTATTTCTACTTCATCTCCTAGTCTGGCATCTATCATTCTTTCTAATAACTTCAAGGTGTGGGACATTAGTTTACCTCTATACTTGCTACATTCTCATCCCCCTTGCCTTTGAAAATTGGTATCAATATACTTTCCTTTCACTCCTCTGGTATCCTCTCTTGACCTAAAATCTTTTCCATCAGAATATAAAGGATTTCCATCCCTTCATCTCCTAATGCATTCCATACTTCAACTGGGATCAAGTCCAGTCCTGTCCCCTTCCCATTCTTCATTTGCTTTAAGCTATTTAGCACCTCTTGCCTAGAGAAACCTATTATCATTCCCAAGTTCACTTGTCCACCCTCTCTTATTGGTCTTTCATTCAGCAGTTGTTCAAAATACTCATTCTATCTTTTCAAGATATCTTCTTCCTTTCTAAGTACAACACTGTTTCAATCTTTAATTTGTTTGATATTTGTAATATCTTTGGTGCTTGTGTTTCTGGCCTTTGATAGTATCAACATCTTCTTCAACCCTTCCCTTGTTCCCAATTCTGTATATGCATCATCATATGCCCTTGCCTTAGCTTGAACTACCACCTTCTTTACCTCTTTTTTTTTTTCTTCCTAAGCCTATCTCTGTCCTCCCCTAACCGTGATTCTTCCCATGTCTCCTTGCCTATTTCTTCTCTTTCACTGGTTCTGTATGTCTCCATCCCACCACCAGCTTTCCTTTTCTTCCCATACCACCCCTGATGTTTCCCCAAGTACTTCCTTCTCATACTTCCTAATTACTGTTGCATTATGTGTCTACCATTCCAGAACATTTTCATTTCTAGATCAATATCCTCCATACCTTCTTTTTAAACTCTCTTCGCATATCACCATCCATTAATAATTTTTACTACTTGATTTTCTTACTCCTTTTGTTTTGGTTTTCTTTTCTCTTTTCTACTTCAAGTACACACATAAAAGTCTATGCTGGGGGGATATATGGTCTCGTGGGATAACTTTGCAGCTTTTGACTTCCCATAGCCCTTGCCTTCTGTAAAAAATAGTAATCTATTTTAGAGCATCTACCACCAGTCTTATGGGTAATTAGGTGTTCCCTTTTCTTTTTGAAAAATGTTTTTACCACTGACATGTCAGATGCCATGGCAAAGTCCACTATACTCTCTCCTTCTAGGTTTCTCTCATCCATCCCATGACCTCCATGCACATGCCTAATTATGTAATTTTCACCTCCCACGTAACCATTCAAATCTGCCCCCACAACAATCTTCTCATGCTCTTCCAGCTCATGCATCACTCCATTTATTTCACTCCAGAAATAGTTCTTCTCTTCTGTGCAACCCACTTGTGATGCATATGCACTAACAATATTCATCACTTCTCCTCCACAGCATATCTTCAATCTCATGATCTTTAAAAATTTATGAGCCTGTATGTTATCTGTTAATTATGAATGAATGTTTGTGAGACTAATTCGGTCATTCTTCCTACGCACCTCCGTCACTGCATTCTTCAGTTCCCCTGACAGAACTATACCAACTCCATACCTACCTTGTGCATTTGCTCCTCTATAAAATAACTTTTATCCATCACCGAGCTCCTTTGCTTCCACCATGTTTCCTTAACACATAAAACATCCACCTTTTTCTTCCTCATAAGATCACCTAACTCCCTTCCTCTCCCCATCAAGGACCCAACATTAAGCTCTCACACTCTAATGCCTATGTAAGGTAACTTCTTTAGCTGCACCCGCTCATGATGCAGCACCCCTTGCCCAGTCACAGTATGAGGGTGGTGTATCTATGCGTTGTTTACAGAGTATGCCCAAGCACTATTCTGTTCCATATTATGGCTTAGGCATTTTTGGTTTTTATGGTCGGATGCCCTTCCTGACACCAAACCTCCTTATTCATCCGGGACTGGGGCTGGTGCTGAGTTGGGCTGGCTTCCCCCCGACCTGCCAGTGGCTAGGATGCTCTGAGCATTGTAATCACCAAATAAAATGAAACATACCTTGGAGTCAGCTTCCTAGACTGCTGCCATTTTGGTAAGCAAGCGGCCATAAATAGAGCCATCCAAACCTGGGTTCCTATAGCTAACAAAAACATAAGATTTGTTAGTCTTCCACAGACTTTAACCACTTGTTTTTTAGGACATCCACACTCATACAGTGGCCTATGAATTGCAGAGAAACCTTCTCTAATATATATAGAGCCATTCCATGGTCCCTTGGAATGGCATTATGCTTGAGTAAAATGGACATGCTTGGAAAAATGTTGCAAATCAGATACAAGAGTTTCAGAAAAAAAGGATAACAAAATTAACAGTAATAACAACCAATTCCTTTTTACCCTTAAATAACCCACAGAAATGTATTAAATACATTTCTGTGATCGATTCTGTGAACCAGGATTAAGTTCAGTATCACCAGAAAGAAACGACATGTAAAGTAAGTATAAAGAGCAATAACAGGAACAATATATACATGTAAAATCAATAGTAAAAAGTGTATACCCATAAAATATAAAGTTATTGCAAGAATGAAAATAGGCAACTGGGAGGATCCTGCACACTCAGCAAGGACAAATACATCTTTAGATTTGCTGGACACTAAAGGAAGGACAGATTAATTCATTGGTAAAGATAAAGAATAATAAAAAGATACAGGTAAGCCAACCTTTTGCTAAACCACCAGGAATCCTTGGCACTTATATTAAGCCTGTCATGCACACCATTTGAAAAACAAGAGGAAGAGGGAGCTGGCAGAAAAAAATTGCTGGAGTGTGTATATCCAAGCAAGGGAATTCCAATCCAAAACAGTGGAAGACGCCCCCACTACAAGGCTATGGCATCGCCTAAGGTTGAATAAGAGTGATTTATTTAAGAGAAAAAGTCCATAATCAGAGAAGAACCCAACAATAAGCTATAGTGGTTAGCCCTGGAGGGGGACTTAATCTTTCTAGTGGTAACAGCTCAATGGATGACTGGTACCTTGGCCAACCTATTGCCTACTATTTTGCAATTCAAGGCTTGGCTAAACATCTCTGCTTGGCACAATAAGGCAATGCAAAACAGTGTTCCTAAGCAGGTAATGTAAGATGATGAATCATACGCTAGGACTTTTGTATAAACAAATTTCACCAGATGAAGAATATTAGTCTGAACTTTTCATGTTTCTAATTGCCTTTAATGGAAAAAAATTAACTATGAAGAATAACATGTTAATACCTTTAAACAAACTGATAAAAATTTAACAACCCCTCTGTAACCCTGTAATAGAGCGTCAGACCATTATATTCAGAATCATGAGTTAGGCTTTTTTACATAACTTCCTCTTGGTCTGAAATGAGTTGTTTTTTATCCTATAAGATAATATTCTTTTTGGCCTAAAATGAGACTATTCAGGTATACTGTTTCATTTTAGAACATGAACGAATGCATTTACAACCCTTAAGTCAGGCAGCAACCATTTCACCAAGTACCTGGCTGCAGTCTCTCAACTTCAGTGATATTTGAGCTCAGTAAAGAGCTCATTTTTACAAGGTATAAAGGTGTTCTACTGTATAACAAACAGGCCACATAATTATATAGCGTACGTCAGTTCGTTTGGAACAACAGTCTTGATTTATGAATGCAACGTGCCACATGCGGCAGATTAACCTACCTCTTAATACACTGCTATTATTACAGGCTTCATATGTAAATATGTGTTAAGCACGAACACACTTTTCCTGTATGGATGGTTCTCAAGCTGTATCTGGTGGGTTTTGAGGTCAGTCAGTAACAATGTGAACCAGTAATTAAGTTCAACAATAATAAAAGCCATTTTTGTTGCAAAACGCTGATGCATATTGGTACACTTTTATATTTCATCACAATTTTTTTCTTGAATTATTATTAAATTTCCTAAAACGAAGAAAGAATATTCTAGAGACACTTGCGATGACACTTGCCGTTTAATTTTCAGATCTATAATTTAATATCAGTTCAGTGCATGAATTACTTTCATAATCCAGAGGAGTATATTTACGAGTACTTATTAATGATGTATAAGAAAATTACTGCAGCCACAAGTACATATAGTTTCAAGAGTCCTATAGTATTTACTCTCTTTTAATGTATCAGATATGAACACTTGCAATAAAATGAAAACCTGATTTAAATAACTGATCCAGGAGGGTTACAACTAATACAGGAATCATGTTAAGCAACCAAGCTATGCATATGAAAAAATGACATACCGGTACTCTCTTCAGTCATTTAAAACTATTGGAACTGGACAACAGAAGTGTTGGAAACCAGTATCTGCAGAGCACCAATTTAAGAACAGCACGTATAGAGGTTCCACTCTGACCTAGGTCTTCCAAAATCCACGCAACATAACAATACACTAGTATTGAGTGACATGGTATCCAAAGATAAATTTTTATAATATAGACACTTGTTATATAAGTCAGAGAAGTGGATGTGATTTACCTGCTCCCTCTAGCCATTCCTTAAACAAAAATTGTTTATGGAATGGCTAGAAACAGAAGAAGTAGGGCAAAAGCACGTCGCATGACTAGAAATAAAGACAATGGGTAAGATATGTGAATGACATTTTGATAATATAAGAGTGGGAAAAAGGGACCTGGAAAGGCTCATGGGTGAAGTAAACAAAATACACAACAAGAGGAAGAAAATGAAAGGAGTTCCTGTTTATAAGAGTTTTATTGAAAAGGGAAGGTGATATGACAGATATAGGGTCTAAAGGGAAACTACTCGTGTTAACTCATACAGATTAAGTTTTCAAGTCACATCTCAGAAATGAAAATAAGCTCGATGACCGGGCTTCTAATCAGGGCTTATAGAATCTGCAGCCCAGAGCATTTAGAGGGGAAATGAACTACCTAATGGGCAGCTTTAAGAATTTAGGCTACCTAGATCACTGGTGGGGCCTGGCACATAGCAAAGACAGAAGCCCATATTTCGGGGAAAAGCAAAGAAGGGTAAAACAAATAACAGGAAAACCATAGTTATTCCAAACAACAGCATGATCAAATCGCTCAACAAGAAGTTAGAACAGCACACATTGGCGGGGAATTATAAAAATACTGTTAGAAACAACATCGTAAAAACTGCTTGCCTGGAGAAGGAGAGGAGATGATGGGGGCAGGATTACAGTCCGTTAGTCCGAAGGCCCGATAGTCCGAAGGCCCGATAGTCCGAAGGTCCGATAGTCGTAGGTCTAAGCCGGCATTCCGAGGCAACCGCCCCCCACCCCCGCCTGATTAACCAGGTGGCATACACTGTACCTTTGTAACAACTGTGGCGAGATATTACAGATAGACTAGCAAATATGCAAATGAAGAGCCACACAGCGCAGACAGAATATTAGATATTTCAATCAGGCCTCAGCTATGGCTAAACATTGCTGGGAGAAGAACCATAGAATGGATTGGGATCAAATGAATTTCGTATTTCGTAGCACCGACAAAACCACACGCCTCAGGTTAGAAAACCCATAATGTTTTCCAGGAAGACCAGGAAAGGAACAATTGTGAGGATTCTATCACGTGCCATTGAGCTTACAAAGTCGAGGAAAAAGTCTGACTGAAGACGTGGAAAGGATTGATAGAGTTAATGAAATCCCTGAAGGAGGAAGGATGCAGCTGCGAAGGTCACAAGGAGGCAACGCCCGCGGGGCGAGGCCTGATACCAAGGTCACAGGACAGGATTGGGAAAAGTAAGCTACTGACGATCTTGTGCTTACACATACGTCTGCTATGTATGTTTTTGTTTTATCATTTGGTACCTTGAAGATGCAGGCAGACTCACCTGTGAACGCCTGGTGATAAAGAATCCTCTCTTTGAATCTCTCGTATTACTGAGGCCCTCTGTGAAAGTGTATACATACATACATATAATGTGTATATACATGTACATATATATATATATATATATATATATATATATATATATATATATATATATATATATATATATATATATATATATATATATATATATATATATATATATATATTATATATATATATATATATATATATATATATATATATATATATCCTTTGTTGTTATATATGTTCTGTTGTGTTTCATATATCTCTCTCTCTCTCTAGACCATCTGTCTATCGACTTCAAGGATTTAAAAGATTCTCTCTCCATTTTTGATATAGATATATATATATATATATATAAAAGTAATATATATATATATATATATATAATACCTACTGCACAAATGGAATGAGTCAAAACATCTGTGTTGATCTCATGCTGGACGAGTAAGCATGGTGCGTTAGGTATGTGTGGCTGACGGGAAATTTCCAGAGTAAATTTGCTCCTTTGTATATGGAAAAAGGGATATAGGAGGTGATAAGAATTATAGAGTTTTTATATTGCATAGCATATTGTAGAAAAGGTAGAGCGGATGCGACTCAAGCGACGGTCACGAGACAGCTGTACAATAATTTTGAGAGACAAGAAAAAACTGAGGTGCATGGAACAAAAGAAACTTGAAATGATCAGTGGGTTTTATTTTGGGCTGTTTTCCATTTACACACTTCGTATCTTTGTTTAAATGGTTTTAAGAATACAAGTTTTACTTCGTAAGGCGTTGTTTATAGATTTGTTTGTTTCTATCAAAGATTTTGGTTGACTTTTTTGGAAAAAACATTGGGACTTCCTTTCCATTGTAAATATTAATTCTAGCATTAACAATAATCCTTTCGACTGCTTCTACAGTGGCTATGTAATCATTGCTTTGAAGGAGCACAACTCAAAGCCAGACAATGAACAGCACCACATTCAAGTGTTCTTTGAATGCCGTAAAAT
>NC_089793.1:47912280-47934780 GCF_040412425.1 Macrobrachium rosenbergii
CCACGTGGAAGAAACTCGTCCTCGGAAATCGCAAGTCATCCACGGACCGCCTTCTACACGCCCTCGGAAAATCTGCTAAGGTAAAGTGCCCTGGAAGAGCCCCATTTCAGTCACGCTTTTGTCTCGTAATATTTTCTTAAAGAGAAAGCCAGAAATCTCCCTTGTCTAATGTCCGTGCGCCTCTTGCATCGGCAGTATTAATTCTTTATTACTCCTTTGGCACCCTCAGTGCAGCTTCGAATTCATTATTCTTTTGTCTATTTTCATTACTGGCGTATAATGTGCATATCTCTCATTTCAGAGTGATCCTGTTTCGTGGAAGCTTCTCGGACTGTGTCTGGAATCCCCCAGTTTCATTCAATCCAGTAGGGATCTCCTTCAGGATAGTAATCTACTTGAGTTCCTCTTTCCCGTACTGATATCATTTATGTAAATACACTACTTTAAATTTGCCCACGTGTTTTACGTAATATTTCCCTCAGTAACAAGAGCCCTATGCTCATATGAAATTCTCCTTTGTTTTCCTCTTTTTTTACGTTTTCCCATACCCACAAAGTCAGAATCACAAGGCTAAATTACCTTAAATTGTTGCTACCTGTCTCACAGAGCATATTTCAAACTAAAACCACGGAAAAACGTAAAAATGGCGACCTGGCCATAGATCTCGTTTTGCAGTTGCAGTTCCCCTAGTGTTGCTTTATTGCATTTGCAACTTGCCAGATCAGCTATTAGCAAAGCTAAGCTGGGTACGAGACAATTACGAACCTTTTGTGTAAAACCAGCACACAGATCCAGAAAATTCCACGTAAGTAATGTGTTTATCTTAGCAAAACCTTTTTACAATCGTGACTGTTCCTAGGAATTAGAAATAGGGACGCATGTAATCACTGAGAGAAAAGAACCGCCGTATTAGATTCGTTAATGCATGCCTTTCAGGATAGGTAGTTAGGAAATAACCAGTGCTAACCATCCTTTGCTTCGAGGAATAGTGCGAAATTCCTCTGTGTTAAAATCCTTGCCATATTCTTGCTTCGAGGAATAGTGCGAAAGAAATTCCTCTGTGATAAATTTTACTTCGCATTTCGAATTAGCGAACTGTTATTTAGGCGCGAATAAAATTCCCACGTGGGACACGACGAAGTCAGCTTGCATTGCTGAAATTCTCTCAGTGTAGTTAGAATTCGAGTTAGGTGTTAGGAAAGCGAAATTTAAACTCCGCTTATAGGGAAAATTACTAGGCCGTTGTACTGTTATCCTCTCAGACCGGAATCCCAGACGGTATATAAATATACGGGTTCATTCACCCAGAATCTAAAAATACCTCCGGTGTTGGCCAAACGACCTGCACCCCCACCCCCGCCCATGCCCGCGTGTGTAGCATTTTTTTTTTTCCCCATTCATTTCCCAGCATACATTTTTCTTTGGGTTTCCCGTTTGTAATTTCTAAGTCCTAAGGGAAGAATCGTAATTCCAAGTCCTAAGTGACTCCTAAAATTCTACGTCGCACGTGGCTCCAAATTTCTCCAAATTCCAGTCCTCAGAGACTCCTAAAATTCTACGTCGCACGTGGCATTCAGAATTTCTCCAAATTCCAGTCCTCAGAGACTCCTAAAATTCTACGTCGCACGTGGCGAGAATTTCTCCAAATTCCAGTCCTCAGAGACTCCTAAAATTCTACGTCGCACGTGGTGAGAATTTCTCCAAATTCCAGTCCTCAGAGACTCCTAAAATTCTACGTCGCACGTGGCGAGAATTTCTCCAAATTCAGTCCTCAGAGTCCTCAGAAAGACTCCTCCAGTTTAGAAATTCTACGTCACACGTTTAGAATTCCTCCAAACCCCAGTCCTCAGAGAGTCATACAAAAATTCTACGTCGCCACGTGGCGAGAATTTCTCATTCCTCTTGGGAACCCAAAATTAAGTCCTTTTGAGACATTATATAGTGTAGTTCACACACATCTAAGCCCTTACAGGACTGATCATTCTAGTTCGTTAGAACAACTCCTTAACTTCACGCTACAGCCGGCCAAGTCCGAGCGTGACAAAATCCAACTACGTCTTCCGAGACGCATATTAGAAAATTCGTCTTTTTGCCAAGAACAGTCTCCTCAGACTTCTTACTAATCGTCTTTCCAAGACACATCCAATTTTAACAATTGAGTCTTTTCAGACATATCATATACCCATTATTTCAAGATGGCTAATACCAGAGCCCAACAAAACGAGGATTTCAAATTCTACATGTCCGCTGGGAAGGACATGGGACTATCGGGCAAGATCTGAGAGCATGGGTTCAGAGAACGATGTGGACAATGCCAAGGCGGAGAGAGAGAGAACGTGAGAGAGAGAGAGCAAGAAGTTGCCCAAGAGCAGGAGAAGGATAAAGAACGTGCAGAGAGAGAGAGGAAAGAATTGCTCAAGAACAAGGGGAGGAAAAAGAACGTGCAGAGAGGACAGAGAGAGAACGTGAGGAGAGAGAGAGAGAGAGAACGCCCAAGAGCCCATGAGCTCCAGGTGCTAGAACGACAGCACGCCACCCCCCCGCCCCTGCCGCGGGGATGAGTGCCCTCAGCCAAGCTCACTCGTTCATGCCAAAATGGACAGAGTCCGAAGCCTGAAGTATGGCTTGAAAGGGCCGAACGAGTCCTGGAGTGCTGCGATCTCCCCCCGCGGAACTCTCCCTTGTTCTCACTAAATTCCTGGGCGGAAAGGCCCTCGTTGCCTACCACGCCCTTCCCGCAGACGATCGGGAAACTGGGAAGCCGTACGCCAAGCAGTTCTGGCGTGCTAGATTACCTGAGCGGTGGAGAGACGTTGGAGAGAGCAGCCCAGAGAAGCAGGCCAGACTTGGTCCGATTGGGCGTACCATTCGGAGCGGCGTTGACAAAATGGCTCGATTCGAAGGAGCCACTAACACCGCCGAGGTACTCGGCGGTTTAAATTCGAGCATTTCCTGCGCTACGCCCCTCCTGCCCTCGCCACTCATATAGTGGAAAAAGCCCCAGCAACACTCACCGAGTGTTGCCGAATAGCAGATATGTGGGAAACTCACCACCCTCAAGAAGGATCCATGGGGCGGAAGATAAATCCCCCGTCCCTCCTCGGAGGTTCAAATTCCCACAAAAATGGGAACTCGGGCAAGCCCCTAACTTGCCATTATTGCAAGAAAACGGGCATTCCTCCGAACAGTGCCGGAACAAGAAACCGGCTCCTCTCTCTCCCGGAAAACCGACAAATAACTCGCCTCGCCCTCCACAGGGCAGCGGAAAGACTTTAGCCAGACCTTTTGCACGGCGTGCAAGGTCTATAGCCATTCTCCCGCATGGGCAAAATGCCCACGCAATAATAAACCAACTACTCCCACCGTCGCCTTGGCCGTCACAGATCCCCAGTCATTAGGCCCTCCCGCCGAAGGGGCCTGTATCGTGGCCCCTCCACGACTGTAGCGAGCCAACGCGCCGAGTCACTGCTTTCGAGGACTCGGGCGCACAAATCTCCCTCATCCGAGGGACAGAGTTCCCCACGGAGCTATCGTCAATAGACGAAAACTGTCACGATCGAGGAATAAATCAATTTAAAATGATACTCCCTACGGTCCAATTGAGAGTCACAAGACCTCACCAATCCAAAATTTGCAATCTTGCAGTAGCAAGCCATCTCCCGGAGGCTATGACGTCATCCTGGGACAGGACTTTCAGTCCCCACCGAAATCACGACAATCTAGGGGTCCACATTCCCGAATCATTCCTTGGGCGCGAGTAATCCTCCCCGCTTCTCCCTCAGCCAAGACTGGCGCCCCCTGGGTACCAGGAGGACGTGCAGTCCCCACCAGTGCCACCTGAGTACGATGTACAGTGGCCCCCTCGATCGGTTCCCGATCCAATTCCAGTGCCCGGCCCTGCCTCAGTGCCAGTGCCAGGGCCCCAATCAGATCTCCCTTCAGGAGATGCCAAATTCCTGCTGGTGCCACTTGCATGCCCCGAGCAGGGCCAAGCTTCGTCCGTCCTGACCGACGAGCCCAAGAAACCTCTGATAGCGCCTGACTCTGCCCTAGTGCCAGCGCCAGAGCGCCTACGCCGATCTCCATTCACGGGATCCAACTCAGGACCCCCTCTCTTCCCCGGCCTGGCACCGCTACCAGCGTCGGTCAGAGAACGGTTCCTCCCGACCACCAGCGGAAGCTCACCTGCAGGTGCGGCCTCGCAACCCGTGCCTGAGCTGGTCATCGATACCTGCGAGCCGCTCACGCCACCCCCGACCGCCTCCTCTCTGCCTCAGCCCGTCGCCGACGCAATTTGCAAGTCAGGATTCTGCCATATCTCCTTGGCCGATGAACTACAAGAGCTGCGACGGATCATGGTAGAACCAGCACGGAAACGCTCCTGCGTCAGCTGTCGCAGCAGCAGGCCCAGGTGGAACTCCGTGCCACCCTCCGGTCGCGGGCCCTCCGCTTCCCCGGCCGAGGACGACTGTCCCATTAAGAAAGGCTCGAGGCGAAATTACCACGGGCGTGGGACATTCCAGGTAATTTACAAAGAGCTCTAGAGCTCCCCATGGCACCTGTGCCACCATTTCATCTTTCGAAGGTCTTGGCACCCCTAATCCAGAAGGGGATGTCAGGCCCTCCTCTATCTTCCTCCGTTCCTCAGGAACTTCTATCTCTTATCACCTTCTATTAATCTTCCCTTAAATTATCCCCACAAGAGGCAATTAAATACGGGATACCATTCCCCACACAATGTATAAATCATTAAGAATAACAGAGTGAGTGAGAAGTGGCACGCCCTTGCGCCCATACCCTGGCACCGGGCGTGCGTGTCAGCCCCTCCTGAAGGAGTCGCGCCCTTCGGGTGCACTTTCCTCGCCCTGGGACTGAAGTGATAGTCCGGGCCGTAATTTATAGGCAAAGGACGATAAATTCCCGCCTAACACAATAAAACCCTCACTCTTTTTCCCTTAGCTCTTCTGCCAATATCATTTACTTTCTTTTAGTCATTTAGTTATCTTTATTTTAATGAATCGCGAGTCATAAACTCTTGCCCTTGTGATTTAAATGCCCCTTTCGTAAGCTCTGAGGGACGTGTCCCGCCTTTCATATGCGGTCAAGTTTCATTCGTAACGTCTTGGTAATTTTCCTTTTGTTATTATTATCCCTTTTCCCCCTTCCATTCCTTCCAAGATCTCTGTTTGTCCTACCCCACATCTTTTGTCTGCTCGCCCGTCATAACATTGAGTAGGCAGTGGATATATAAAATTAGCGTAGTTTAAGGTTAGCGAATTAAAACCTCGCGAATACTCTCGCCCCGCATACAGACTGTCAAAATCCGTGTGGGTCATCCCTCACACTCGCGTTGAACGATAGCTGAGCAAAGTACGTTAAAACGAAGATAAATTATCAATGCGAATATGTATAGTCATTACAGTATCGCGTAAAAGGGGATGTCATTTACAAAAATAAACGCTGTTTTTCATTTACACAGCCTCTTCAAGGCAGATTGTACTAACCGCATGCATTTTATCTAAAATTAAGTAACCGTGTATTTTAATTCTTGAACAATAACCTTTCTTTTCTTTTGTTGGCCATAGCCTCATATACGTGGTCCTATAATCTTAATTAATTCACAATTGTTCGAGTCACATTATAAAGTTACCAGTGGGTAACCAAAGCTAAAGTAATTATTCTTTTGCAAGTGTTTAAATCACTTTGCGTTCTGTTAACGAAAATTGTCCCAATGTGTTATTAAAAGTAATGTCACAGCTTCATAAAACCCTTAGGAGTAAAGTTCATTGCAAGGCAGAATGTAGAGTAACGTAAAGCATTTGCCGCTCATTCTTGAATATCGATGTACACACCGAAGGAGGTATGTACATCATCTTGTATGGGGAGGTATTATGATTAGCAAGAATTCGCTAGCAAATTGCCTCCCCCCCCCCCTTTGTTGTTGTTGGTTGTTTGTTGTGTTTCATTTACTGCCAGCCGGCCGATCGATAGACCATCTGTCTATCGACTTAAAAACAAGGGTTAAAAGATTAAAGGCGCTCCCATTTTTGATAAAGATCTTTCCTTCGAGGCAAAAGTAATCTGGCTTGGGTGTTTCTCCTACAGGCCAAAACCTCCCCTGCGGGCAGCAGGTGCAATGAGTCAAAGCATCTGTGTTGGACGCACCCCTGCCCCATAGGAGGATAAAGCAGAAACCCACGAGGTCGACACACACACGCGGGCTGGAAGATATGGAATGAAGACGTCCTCAACACCTGGCCCCACCGATGCCCTTGCATCCTAACCACGTGGCCCTTTCCAAAGTATACTTTTCCTCGTGCCCTTCGACCATATTCCTCGAGCCCACACGCCATTGCTTGGAGTTTCGAGGAGTCCCCATCGCCTTGCCCCTTTACGGAAGCCCTTGCATCTCACCACGTGGAAGAAACTCGTCCTCGGAAATCGCAAGTCATCCACGGACCGCCTTCTACACGCCCTCGGAAAATCTGCTAAGGTAAAGTGCCCTGGAAGAGCCCCATTTCAGTCACGCTTTTGTCTCGTAATATTTTCTTAAAGAGAAAGCCAGAAATCTCCCTTGTCTAATGTCCGTGCGCCTCTTGCATCGGCAGTATTAATTCTTTATTACTCCTTTGGCACCCTCAGTGCAGCTTCGAATTCATTATTCTTTTGTCTATTTTCATTACTGGCGTATAATGTGCATATCTCTCATTTCAGAGGGATCCTGTTTCGTGGAAGCTTCTCGGACTGTGTCTGGAATCCCCCAGTTTCATTCAATCCAGTAGGGATCTCTTTCAGGATAGTAATCTACTTGAGTTCCTCTTTCCCGTACTGATATCATTTATGTAAATACACTACTTTAAATTTGCCCACGTGTTTTACGTAATATTTCCCTCAGTAACAAGAGCCCTATGCTCATATGAAATTCTCCTTTGTTTTCCTCTTTTTTTACGTTTTCCCGTACCCACGAAGTCAGAATCACAAGGCTAAATTACCTTAAATTGTTGCTACCTGTCTCACAGAGCATATTTCAAACTAAAACCACGGAAAAACGTAAAAATATATATATATATATATATATATATACATATATATATATATATTATATATATACATTCCTCCCTCCAATCAGCCTATCTATATAACTTATTCAGCGAACTTTATTTTCCGTTAGCGTATATCTGGCGCCAATCCAGATTAAACTATTTGTTTTCACTCATAGGGACAGAGAAATCTGGCTTTCCCACCCCCTGCTACCAGAACACACCTAGTTTCCACCCCCTCACGAAAATTACGATGCAAGAACAATACTAAAACCTCTTTCCCCCATCGCGCGATGGGAAGGCCTGTAGGGATTAGGAAGGGCAAGAAGGGCATTTAAGGGCTGATTTACAGGTAGATTTACTTCTATAGGCATATTAACATAAGTGTGCTTTTCCCATACCCTCCTTGCTGGCTTTCTTGGCTGCTTGCAAGGTACAGCTGGGCCCTTAAAACGCGAATGCGATCTGCTGTTCAAACGGGACAACAGAGAACTCCCTGACTTCATCTGAGCGGCTTGATTCTTCCACCCCGCTGGTGATGACGTCCATTCGATGAACAGCCAATTCGATTGTGGGCGCCTATAACAGTTGAACAGGTTCGTACATTGCAGTAGTCATTTAGCCAGCCCTGTCCCTTGTTCTACCCTCCTTAATTTCCAATCTCTTTATCCTTTAACCTATTCCTCCACAAAAATCTTCCCTTATCCAAATCTTGCCTGTATCCCCTTGCCTTTCCATTCACGTACCTTGAATTCGAGTAACGATCCCGATAAACCATCATTTATCCCTCCACCAGTGCAATCTAAGGGCTACTCTAGCAGTTAAGTTAAAAATTAACCAAGCGGTAGTTAACTTTGGGCACATACAGTTACGTCTCCATTGTTAGCGCACCCGCGAGCAGATCCTATTCACGGGCTTTCCTCAAAAGCACCTTCCAGGATAATTTGTGTTGTGTTTAAGAAAGTGTTGTGTAATCTGCAGTAGGAAGATTCCATTTCCCTTAGACTAGCCATACACCTGCAGATTTGATCGCTCAGTTTCAGCAGATTTGATCGCTAGGGACCAAATCTCCTAAATATCTGCCTGTGTATGGGGCGATAAAGATTTCTCCAACATCAAATCGCTCATTTTGATCTTCCATCATGTTGGAAGTTTTACCCCATTACAGATTTTATCGCTGAGTCTATGGATAAAATTAAGAGTTCTTTCCTTCCACAGGTTGAATAGTCAGTGTGTGGCTGACAGCATCCTCAGATAGGCTGTCCCTGAGCGGTGTCACCATGGTTTGTGTACCTTCATATACTGGTCTCATATAGGGCATGCCATAAAGCTCTGCAGGTTTCAGGTATGATGTTTCCCATAGACTGTGCAGAAATAGCAGTTGAAAATTTAAGATCCTCCAAAGACCTCCCAGTTGCCAGGAATCTCAAGGTTGCTATTAATCTTTGTTCGGAACTGATTGCCTTTCTGAGCATCGTATCCTGCTTTTTGTATGAAGGGGGCAATAGTGGCATGTATTTCTTGGAATACCTCATCTGACTTTCAAAAAATAATTTCTAAAATCATCTGGGTTATTTTCTTTCAATTCATTTTAGAAGTGTCATATGAGAAAATTCATCTCTTCTTTGAAGCCATTTCTTTGTCCAACACGATCGTTTCCGCTTTCTGGACTTCATGGCACTACATATCACCAAGGTTGTTAATGCTTTTTTCTCATCGTCCATGACTTTTCTGGTTGGTTTGCCCACGTACGCCTGCCACGACTGCTGAACACACTGGAGGTGGAGTTGGATATCTGAGCGATTTAGTCTGCGCAGTTAGTGGTATAGAGCGGCAGATTTCATTTCTCGCATTCCATATCTGTTGGTCATGAGCGATCAAATCTGCAGGTGTATGGCTAGCTTAGTGTGAGAAGGGCTAACGCAAACCGTCTGTTTCAGGACGATACACGTGGTACGACTTGCAAAATTCCATGCTTCCATACCCACCTGCCACCACATTGCCTGGTCATAGTTAGAGAAGTTCCGTTGTGCCAACCATTTTTATGAAGTAATTCCTCCATCCTGGAACCCCATCATAGGCATTATTACTCCACGTAGTCAGGGCAGATTGAAAGTGATCATTATCATTGACTGATTATTGCAGATTGGCCGTTTTATCCACTTATTTGGTTGCCACTCCATGTCATTATTGTTTATGTGCCCTATCATGAATCTGTCCCTCAGTGATTATGTCGTATGGTGTCTAACTGTTTAATTTATTAATGTTAATTTGTTAAGTTTCTCTGAATAAATAGAATAAATTGGTAAAAGAATTCTAAATTCCAATATGGCGACCTTCCACCTTAAATTATAACTCCAGGAAAATTCTGAGGTAAGTCTTCATTAACTCCTTTTATTTTACGACTGGACTCCCTTGGTCTTGTGGCAGCATCAATTATAATTTTGTGTGTAAATTCTCATCAAAACCGAGTCCAGTACGTAACAGTGACGACCAAATGCCTGAATATAGTCAAAATAGCTGAATTAGCTTCACTATAAAGCTAGACTAAAAAAGCCAGGAATTATAAAATCGATTATTTCATTCACGATAATAATTTAATTTTTAAAGGAGCAAAGGAAGCGGTCGGGCCCACGTCTTTTGTAAAAGTGTGTGTGCATGTCCTAATATTAAGGAAATAAGTCATTGATATTTCTGTTTAAAAACGCAACGATTCTCGTAGCATTAACAGCGTTCATAACAAGGGAACGCAATAGGGTCCTTATGTTAGCGAAACAGAGAGGAAGGCGCGAAATTATCGCCCCGCAAAATTTGTAGTGTGTAGGAACGTGTCGGTTGCCGACGAATAAAATTAGGATTTAGGAAGTGCTAGTGAGGGAATTTTGCATATATATGCTAGGACCAGTGGCTATGAGTGTATTTCTGAATAAGTTACGGCAAAGAAAATGTACATTTCTTGGTTAGTGATAAATTTTGAAATAACGATTAGTTTACGGGAATCCGTATAGCGATATCTGGCATTTATACAGCCAGCCAGCCAGCCAGCCAAAGTTGTGTTCACAGCGCGCATGCGTCAACTTGTCTCTGTGTTGGAAAAAGTTCCCAGCGTTTATTTTGCATATTTAAGTTTTAACGTAAAGTAAAGACAGTGCTGATATTCAGAGAGTAATAATTCATTTCGTTGTAAAACCCGCATGTAGCAAAAAGTGCATTTTGTTGTGTTTCCTTCGCCATCCATTCAAATTCAATTTCGCCCATTGTCGCACGGCGAGAAAATTCTGAACCAGCTGCTTCCCGCGCAGATCCGTTCCCACAACGTTCGTTCACGAAACGAAACTCCTCCCTGTGTGCTTAACGAAAATCGGGAAACGGTACGAAACAATTTGAAACGCCCTTGCGTACTCCTAACTTTTCTATGAGAACAAGCAGTAGCAATTCCATAATATATTTAACTTAACGTGCTTTCACAACAATAATTGATTTTGCTTAAGCGTAAAAATAAAAGGGATTATAATTTCATAACAAATACGTGTCATTTCATATCGCTCACCGAGAGATAGAGATTTTCTTCCTCTTCCAATTCTCTCGCATCTCGTATCAGTGCATTTTTTTTTCTCTCTCACGGGACAAACGTAATTCACCTTATTTGGGGATCACTAATAAACTTTAAAAAGGCAGATACAAGGAATTGGATTAATAACAAAACCTGAAATTTCACATTTCTAACCCAGTTAAAATCTTATTATATACTCAGTGTGAAATTTCTGCACGCTTGTGCTTAGCGGATTAATCAAGCAAACCCACCTCTTCTTTCTAAGTGCTTCAACACAAATCATTTAGCGTAAGCGATAAAGCATATAGATAGATTATATCTTATGACGTTTCCCAACTGATGTGCGGGAGTGGGTATCCTTTATCCCAGACTTGCGTGTTGCAAGTGCTAAATCATTGCACATTGAGTGCCCATCTCGTATCCCACCTGTCCTCATGTCAGGCAGCGCCCACTAGTTCTCATAACTAGCTACCCAATCATGTCACATCCAGTTCCATTTCTCTCAGTGCCACGAATCTGCGGCACGGCTAAGCACCCAATCACTGAAGCACTTATCTTTCTCCTTTCCCTTTCCTATCTCTTCCAGTCTGTTGGAGTCTCTCATTTACCTTTCTACTCCCTACTTACCTTCTGCTCAGGCAGAGTACCTCACCTTCAGTGCCAATTCATGCACTGACATTTTGCATTGCTCCACGTAGCGCACCGGCACCACAGTGCCACCCAACCAAAGCAACCTCTTACACGTCATTGCACCTGTGTTGAAGAAACAGAGTGCCATACAACTGGTGTTTCCGACCATAAGGACCGCAGCTCCTTCAGGAACACCCCATTAACAGTGCATCCGCCCATAAGGACCATAGACTTCCTTCAGGAACGCTTTTCCTCTAGTGTGACCCTCGCAAGGCACACTCCTCCACAGTGCCACCTCATTCAAAGGTGCCACTCATTGAAGTGCCACTAGTCTAAGGACACTTCCTCATTGTCACAAACCTTTTCCTTCGGGAACACCCACGTACCTCACTCAGCACCCCTTCCCACCAGCAACATATCAACCGAGGAGCATCAATACTTCAGGAATATAGGGAAGGAGGGCGGTCTTTCCAGCCAGACCCTTCAACGGTTTGTAAAGGAACATATTGCTGAGAAGAGAAAGTATGAAGAAGAACAAAGACAGCAAGAAGCTGAGCAGCGGAGAGAAGAAAGAAGCAAGAGAAGAGCAGAGAAGACAAGAAGAAGAAGAAAGAGAAGAGCGGAGAAGACAGCAAGAAGAAGAAAGAGAAGAAAGACGAAGACAGCAGGAACTAGCGCTCTTAGACAAGGAGATCGAGTTGGAGAGAGCCAAGAAGGAAAGTGCAGAAGCTTTAGCAGCGCAACAAGCCTCCAGCCTCACCCCATTTGCACCAAATACCTCCCTTGCGACAGTCAATGACCTCGTTGGCAAATGGACCGAAGATGAGCCAGAACAATGGCTCGAAGAGATCGATTTGCTCTTCGAGACCTATGACGTTAGCCTGGCTGAGAGGGCCTTACTGCTTACCAAGCACTTAGATGGGAAGGCTAAAGTTGCTCACCGAGCCCTGGACAGAGATCAACGAGGAGACATGGATGCCATCCGTGAGGCCATTGCTAGGGCATATGAGATTACTCCTGAGAGGTGGAGACAACGATTCTGAGGTATGGCCAAGGACGCGGGCTGGTCCTGGACCGAATGGGCCTGTCACAAGACTCGGGCTGGGACCCGCTGGTTCGAATCCCTGCACTGCAACACCTTTGAGGATGTGTTCAACCGGACCATGCTGGAGGACCTCTTCCAGTGTGTGCCCGGGCCTCTGGCTGTGTATCTTAGTGACAAGCAGCCAGCCACCCTCAAGGAAACCTGCCCCTTAGCTGATGCCTGGGAGACATACAATCCTTCCCATGGCACCTTGCAGCGCAAAATAGTGCCTCCCGGACACCTCTCAAGCCTCAATCGCTCGCGGAACGGCCCGCCTAACAAACTTCCGTGTCCCATATCATATGTAAAAGGTATGGCCATGCCAAAGCAGATTGCCGTTATAAGGATGGCAATCAGCAGGGCAACAACTCTCGGCAGCCTACCAGCAACCGTTAGTCCTCCTCTCCGCCAAATTCCACACCAGCTTCTCCGCCCACCGTCACCGCTGGGAAATCAACATATCACCCTGTCGAGACTGTGGAGCTTCTGGACACTCTTCTGCTGGGTATCCTGCATGCCCAAAACATGTCGTCACGCCCAGGCACGTGAACCTGATCAGTGCCACCGCCTCCGTAGCTGAGCCGCCGGAGAGAACTCACCGTGAGAGGGTCTGGACACAGACCGTCTCAGTGGCTTCTCTGGACGGTTCCAGTCCCCCAGTGCGCCTGCCAACTACTGCCAACACGGGCTCGGACATTAGTCTGATCGATCGGGCCCAGGTGCCCGCCAGTGCCACAGTAGAGGAGCACACAAAGTGGACCATGACCTAGGTGGATGAACAGTCCCTGACCGTCCCCACAGTTGAGCTCAGGGTGATTACCCCTTGGAGCAATAAGGTGCATCGTCTTGGCGTTGTCAAGCGTATTAGGCACGGAGTGGCCGAGACATCCTCTGGGGATGTCCCACCCCCACACCACTCTGTTGCCTGGCTGCTTCCGCCAGCACCACCTCTTCAGATAGGGACACAGCCCTTGTGACAACTGTGCCCCCGTTCACCAATACTAATCAACCACATTTTGGGCCTAGTCCGCGGGTCTTACGACCGGACGGCCACCCAAGAATCACTCCCTCATTCCAAAGGGACCGAACTAATTACCGCTGCAGGCCCTGCAACGTAAGGGGTCACTCTGAGAGATGGGCAAAGTGCCCCAGTAGGCTAGCCGCAGCGGCCAACCCCACGAAACTAAGAGGCCCAGTCCTCCCATTAAGACAGGAATCGCTGTCCAACCTCATGCCAGGGACTCCGAGGGGTCTCGATCCCCCGGGTCCCTCTTCAGCTTTGTCTGACATTACTTCACTGCCAGTGCCCCTTGCCCGCACTGGTCAGTGCTTAGCTCCATCCATCTTGGCGGGATGCTCCCTGCCAAGCGCACTTCCCGAGCCTGGCCCTAAGTCAGTGCCAGTGCCGGGCCCCGAATCTCACCACTCTTCCACCTGCTGAGGAGGACCCTCTAGCAGGCCTGGACGTTACTTCTTTTCTGGTCGACAAGGAACTGTCCGGCCAGGACGTAGATGCTGGTTCCCTTCCCACGACGGTTGTCGCAGCAGCCGAAGTAGGAGGCCAGCCCATAGCCCTTGAGGCTGCCCCTGATCCTGCTCCTGACGGCACTCCTGGCCGTTCTTCAGAGTTAGTACCCTCATCACCCCCTAGGAATGGCCTAGCCAGACCCTGGAGGCCCCTGAAGAAGAAGAAGAAGGGGCGGAAGAAATTTACTCATTAAGTCAGAGCCATAAGCTGCCTTGGCACTCGTGCCCGTTGGCACAGTGCCACTTCCATCTCAGAGCAATCCTGGCACCTGCCCAGAGAGGGTAGCCTGTGTGACCTCTGAGCCTGTAGCATTAACCATTAACCACCTAGGCCTTTGTAATACTAACCCTTTTCCAACTAACCTCCTTCCAACCCACTCTAGACTCAACCTGATATTACTTAACCATACATTGTGAATTACCCTTCAGGTTAGGCAATTTTCAATTTGTTGCATGTTAGTCATAAACCGTAGTGCCGATCATAACTCAGTGCGTGCCATTCTTTAGTGCAAGTCGTGCAGTGCCAGAGTCGTGGGGATAGTAGGTTAGGGTAGGTTAAGTGTTTACAGTGTGCATTTGTCTAGGCTTAGTTTTATCCCGTCATCCTAGCCAGTTAGTAGCCGTATCCATACTCTTAGGTAGGTTAGGCCTATAAATTAGCCAATTCAGAACCCCTCTTAGCAGTTAGGTAGGTTCCTTTAGACGTGCAGAGCCACAATCCACCTTATGTAGGGTCCCGGGCCAGTCGGGAGGAATTAGCTAAGAACCTCACACCTGAAAGGGTGTGAAGGGCCTTTTTTAAGGAGGGACCTGTTAAGGATATATTTCCTCCCTCCAATTCAGCCTATCTAGCTAACTTATTCAGCGAACTTTATTCTCCATTAGCGTATATCTGGCGCCAATATGGCGGAACGCAGTTGTTTTCACTCATAGGGACAGAGAACGCTGGCTTTCCCGGCCTACAGAAATGCCCACGCCGGGAAGACAATGAGCCTCCCTCTTAAACCAACCCCCCCCCCCCCCGCTACCAGAACACACCTAGTTTCCACCCCCCCTCACGAATCGTACGATGCGAAGAACAATACTCCCAAACCTCTTTCCCCCATCGCGCGATGGGGAGGCCTGTAGGGATTAGGAAGGGCAGAAGGGCATTTAAGGGCTGGGGAACAGGTAGATTTACTTCTATAAGCATATTAACATAAGTGTGCTTTTCCCATACCCTCCTTGCTGGCTTTCTTGGCTGCTTGCAGGTACAGCTGGGGCCCCGCCATCCCCCAACGCGAATGCGATCTGCTGTTCAAACGGGACAACAGAGAACTCCCTGACTTCATCTGGAGCGGCAGCTCAGCGATTCTTCCACCCCCGCTGGTGATGACGAGCGTCGATGAACAGCCAATTCTATTGTGGGCGCCTATAACAGTTGAACAGGTTCGTACATTGCAGTAGTCATTTAGCCAGCCCTGTCCCTTGTTCTACCCTCCTTAATTTCCCCCTCTCTTTATCCTTTAACCTATTCCTCCACGAAAATCTTCCCTTATCCAAATCTTGCCTGTATCCCCTTGCCTTGCCATTCACGTACCTTGAATTCGAGTAACGATCCCGATAAACCATCATTTATCCCTCCACCAGTGCAATCTAAGGGCTATTCTAGCAGTTGCTTAAAAATTAACCAAGCGGTAGTTAACTTTGGGCGCGTACAGTTACGTCTCCATTGTTAGCGCACCCGCGACGCAGATCCTATTCACGGGCTTTCCTCAAAAGCACCTTCCAGGATAATTTATGTGTTGTGTTTAAGAAAGTGTTGTGTAATCTGCAGTAGGAAGATTCCATTTCCCTTAGTGTGAGAAGGGCTAACGCAAACCGTCTATTTCAGGACGATACACGTGGTACAACTCGTAAAATTCCATCCTTCCATACCCACCTGCCACCACATTGCCTGGTCGTAGTTAGAGAAGTTCCATTGTGCCAACCATTTTTATGAAGTAATTCCTCCATCCTGGAACCCCATCATAGGCATTATTACTCCACGTAGTCAGGGCAGATTGAAAGTGATCATTATCATTGACTGATTATTGCAGATTGGCCGTTTTATCCACTTATTTGGTTGCCACTCCATGTCATTATTGTTACTGTGCCCTATCATGAATCTATCCCTCAGTGATTATGTCGTATGGTGTCTAACTGTTAATTTATTAATGTTAATTTGTTAAGTTTCTCTGAATAAACCCCTGCAAATTGGCAAAGAATTCTAAATTCAATATGGCGACCTTCCACCTTAAATTATAACTCCAGGAAAATTCTGAGGTAAGTCTTCATTAACTCCTTTTTTGTTTACGACTGGACCCTTTTGTTTACGACTGGACTCCCTTGGTCTCGTGGCAGCATCAATTATAATTTTGTGTGTAAATTCTCATCAAAACCGAGTCCAGTCATGTATATATATATATATATATATATATATATATATATATATATATATATATATATATATATATATATATATATATATATATATCTATATATAGAATAAGATTTGTCTGACTGGGTAGAAGGCTAATCTTCGGAATTTGTTTTCATGTGCAAATGGTAAGATGAATAGAATGGCTACTGATATCACTAAGGCGATAACTCCTCTTAGTTTATTGGGGATTGACCGTAGAATTGCGTATGCGAATAGGAAATATCATTCTGGTTATATATATATATATATATATATATATATATATATATATATATATATATATATATATATATATATATATATATAACTACTAGTAACGAGGAAAAGCACAGTGCATTTTCATGATTTATTGTGCTGACGTGTCACAACACTTCTCGGTTGTATTTTCAAAGCTGAAAAAATGTGAACTCCAAATTACTCGTAATAACTCTTAGAATATTTGGATAAATAATATATATTTATTATATTAACATCCTTGATAAAAGCAAAACATAATAAAATGGTGAAATGGCAAAAACCACAATAGAATACAGAGAGATATAAGGAAAAAAATAAAAAATACGTAAAAAAACGTAAAATAATCTTGACACTGGTTACATCAATATAATTTAAAGTAAGACAAAATAAAAATAGCAAAACCACCAACAATAAAAAATAGTAAAGATCACAATATAATTAATAAAGCTAAAATAAGAAACATAAAAATACTACAGTGCAAAACACCCACCCTGCTGGCCATTTCAAAGAGCAACTAAAAACTGAAGAACCTTTGGAGACCGAGAAACGAAAAACGCAGTGCAACGGGCCATTACGTAATGCACGATTGGATGGAGGAATTCTGCGAGTTTAACGACGGGACTAGCTTTTTTTTATCATTATGGACGCCAAGACGTGAAGTTCGTTTTTGTGCGTGTCCTATAATTTGGAAATCTTTGGTCTCTATGTGAATTTTACAGATCTTTGAATGATCCCGAATATTCGACTGTTCTGGATGTCTGGATTGGACAGCCTACTCCCTTGTCCTGAAATTTACTCCTATATGAGAGCCCAGGCGCGCTTTTAGTAGCCTTTTTGTACATCTAGGTCAAATATATTTGCACACATCGTTGGATGTAAACAACTGACTCGGCTTGTCTTTGTATCTAAACAGATAACCAATGGTGACCGGGGTCTTAGGAATAAGTTTCGAGTTTAGGGCTGGTAATTCCTTATGTATTATATCAATTAGCTTTTCCTGAAATTACCGTCATGTAAAAAAGGAAAACTCGCATACATTTTTAGTGTGGGTACAGTGCTGATAGAGATAGGAGGTACCATTTTCCGGTTGAGTATTTTATTTAAGTAAAAGAGAAAGAGATTATGAGAAAACAATTGCTTTCAAAATAATGATTTAATCTAATGATTTCTGTCATATGAAACTCAACCAGAAGATGTATATATATATATATATATATATATATATATATATATATATATATATATATATATATATATATATATATATATATATATATATATATATATATATATATATATAATATATATATATATATATATATGTGTGTGTGTGTGTATACATATACATATGTATATATATACACACATATAGTTATACATATATATATATATATATATATATATATATATATATATATATATATATATATATATATATATGTATGTGTGTATATGTATATATACCTATTATTTTAACAACCGTCACAGCCAGAATGCTTTTGGAAGCATAATTTCACAAAACACGCTTACATTCAAAACTCTTGAAGTATCTCATATGGAAGCACGTGTAAAATGCATGGTAAATAAAAAGATGAGGTAATAATTTGCAATCAATTCAAAAAGAAAGAATCTCAGTTCTGAACCCAGAGAGCGCGTGTGTTTGTGTGACAGAGAGAGAGAGAGAGATTGGAACGCAAGAATTCGAAGAGTTCAAGTTGGAATTGGTTCTCATTGTTGCTGAGAAATTGTTCCATGTATTGCGATGAAAGAAAAAGTTCTTTCAGGTGCTCTAGCCAAAAGGTTTTGGAAACACCAAATGGGGTTCGCTGCCGAGTGTTGAGGCTACAGACTGAGAGGAAATTAAAGCCAGTGAGTTTTTCCAGTTCATTATTCCACGAGAAAAAAAGTTGATGATTTTCCTTTTCGTAGATTAATGTATTGGACCTCAAAAGGTTAATTAATTTGGATACATAATTCTAATTTTGAGAATGTCGGATTAAGACCAAGCTTCTAATGTTCTATTTTTACAGGGACTGGTAGACAACTTTTTTAGGTTCGAGACACACCCCATATGCCCTCTCAATTTAACTGCACAGTATGATCCTGTAAGGACTTAAAGGCCTCATGGGACTTTAGGGATACCAAAAGGTAAAGTAGGCTTACCATTGCACTGGGGTTACCCATGCCTGGTAAAAGAAAGCACAGCGAAAGAGTTCTGTAGGGAATGTCCAATACTCGTTTAAAATCTGGAGAGTTTGAGGAAAGCGAATGAATTATGCTTAGTTCCGGAAGTTGGAAATAAGGCAATGAAGAATGCCAGTTTCTCGAAAACGATGATCCCAAACTGGTTTCCTTTAGGTCATTTTGGTCGGAATATTCTTGTCACCTGAGTTAGTTCAGGCTTGAGGGTGTCTACCATCTGATGAGTACAAGATAAATATGATGAAAAGTAGAGGGTCGTAATCACCAAAGGGTCTCTACAGAAAGTATGGTAATCAACTGAACAAATCGAACCGTGCGAGTTATGATGGACGTCAACAGAAATGACAAGCTGCATGGCAGTGGTAGACTTTTTACGGATTTTTAGTGATGTAATTACTGTGATGAGGTGTTGATGTATTTATACGAAGTTTCTTGGCCTTTATTGCTAAAAGGACTTACTCCAAGAAAATTGTAAATGCTGTACTTAGTCTTTAGAGTTTTAAGATTAAGGTCGAGCTGCACATTTAGAGTGGGTAGATGCTATCAAAATGTGCTGGGGAAAATGGCAAATCGAGCGTAACAGCTAGAACAGACATATCTAGTTTTGAAGATAGTGTAACTTCTAAAGAAAAATGAAACAGAGTATGAGACGGAATCGGAATAGGGAAAAATTTGATGACATTAGAAGGCAAGCAGAAATATTGGGATTGCGTCAACAGGCCTAAAGGAATGAAGACATTATTGCACTCCGAAGAGAGGGAAAGAGAGAGCATGATGATGAATTCCACTATCACAGAATGCCGGTAACTGTTGTGTTATCCTTCAATGTGGCCAACTTTTGATGCATATTTATGAACGAATATAATGTGGACGACTCTCTCTCTCTCTCTCTCTCTCTCTCTCTCTCTCTCTCTCTCTCTCTCTCTCTCTCTCTCTCTCTCAATTAATGGTACCTTGATCGGTGACTTTACGTGTATCTTGGGTAGTGAAAAATTTCCTTATAAGAAATGAAGCTATCAAATCTGTATTTACGAAGTATTGAACGCAACTGAACTGAATAAAGAACGAGTAAAATGTTATCTGTCCAAAGTCTTCGCTTCATCACGAAACTCATTTTATACTTGACTTCAGATTTAGAGTGAGGCACTTCTTAAAGATACGTAACATTCTAAAGAGTGGATTCAAGTTTTCATGAAGCTTGTGGAAACCAACTACACACACACACACACACACACACACACACACACACACACACACACACACACACACACACACACACATATATATATATATATATATATATATATATATATATATATATATATATATATATATATATTATATATATGCTTTACACATACACACATACACATATATAACTGAATCACGAAAATATAGAACGTGTTGAATATATAAATAAAGGCAAATGCCACGGAGGAAAGTGAAACAACGGAATGGTTCTAGGCCTTTCGGCTTACTGTCCGTTGTTTCACTTTCCTTCGTGGTATTTACCTTTATTTACACACACACACACACACACACACACACACACACACATATATATATATATATATATATATATATATATATATATATATATATATATATATATATATATATATATATATATATAATATATATATAGATATATATATATATATATATATATATATATATATATATATATATATATATATATATATACAGATTGATTGATTGATTAGCAGACGTCGATTCTTACGGGAGTTGACTTTGCTGCTTATTACTATTTCTACTACTAATGTTGAAGGAAGTAGTAATGGCATTGATTATCTTTCTGTAGTGATTATGAACATAAATTGTAGTATATTAATAATATCATCATCATTATTAATATGATTCGTGTTACTTTAGATACTAGTAACGATGATGCAAACTGCAGTGTTTGTAGTTGCAGCTGTCCAAGTTTTCGCGCGATTTAACGAGTTCATTTCCGATTTAACATAACACAAGAATTATCAGCCTTTTATCCGGTAATCATTTCACTAAATAAATACGGTTATATTTCGTAGAACAAATTATAGTTTGTCCATTAGTCAGTCGGGTGTTCATCTCCAAGCTGTGAGCAACTAATAGATGTACTTCCGTAAATTTATAACCAGGATGTTTTGCTGTTAATTACTATCGTCTGGTCAAATTTATTACAAGAAAAGTTTAATTGAAATTCTTGCAGCAGATAAATTTTCATACACGATGTTTAGGTGAGCACCATAATTCACAAATGAACAAGTAGAAACACTGTTACTCCTTATCATTCTATCTAAAATATAAAATTGGAATTCCTTAAATAACGGTCAAAAAATGGAAAAATTTACACAAAGGTCTAATATTTATTTTTTTTCACAGTCTAATGGAACCTTCCAACATTCGTGCGGTCATAAACAAGAATATGGTCATCCAATTCAGATGTCAGCATTTTCGTCCAGTCCGTCGTGGTCTAGCAGATATTTTCCCTGGCTTCACTAATCAATGTATTATGAAACAAATAATCCGGATAATCACAGTGGGTTGGAGAATAGTAAAAAGGGAAAGACCAAAAAAAATTGGTTTTGGGAATAGGAGAGCTTTTGATGAACTCAAACAAGTAAAGCTAGGACATTGTCAGTGTTCTGGATTTTATTGAATAAGTTTGGCGCGTGAAACTACCCTAATAGGAATCCTGTTAAGGTTTGGCGTATTTTCGCGATGTTGAAAACATGAAAACTGATATGAAATCAAACAGTCCTCAAGTTCAACAATGTAAATCGAACGGAAGGTTGCGTTATTTTGTTTCCCATTGGGTAAAGGATAACTTTTGCAAGACGTTTGAATATTCAGTGAGGTGAATGAATGCCAAGGATTGTTAAAAAATCTGTGCTCTCAATTCAGTAATATGTTCAGGGTGAAGCCAAGGTCAGTTAATCACACAGTTTATTTAGTAACACTGACACAGAATGTGATATGGCACCAGTACAGAACTGATAAACTTTGACGAGCGTTTTCTCGAAACTGTGTTTTTTGAGCTTTAATTTGGTATAACTCCACTATTTCTTGTTAGAATTCAGTACACAAGGTTTCATTTTAAAGGGGACGCTTTGGGGAAGTATATGACCTATGGTAAATGTCCTGTAATACTTAAAATTTGCATGGGAGGATTTGATGATACAAAAAGTGGGGGAAAAATATGATTTTCGAAAATATTTGTAATGACATTACAATTTACAGGAGAAAGTTTTCTAGGGGTCAAAAGCTTTATTATTTTGTTTAATATCAGACAAAAAAAAATATGGGTCATCTCCTCCTTCAAGGTGGCATTTAAAAAAACATTGAAAAAAAGTTATTTTAAATTTTAAAAATTTGTAAAAAAAAAAAAAAAAAAAATTCTGAATGAATCGACATAAAATTCACTGAGAGCAATACCTGCGGTGTTCATAACGTGTGCAAGTTTTAAACAGTAATTCCAACATTAAAAGATTTCCAGTAAAATGCTGCACTCTCCCCTTAAATAACGACCCTTGGCATTCATTCACCTCACTGAATTTTCAAACGTCTTGCAGATGTTATTCTTTACCCAATGGGGAACAAAATAACGCAACCGTCCGTTCGATTTACACTGTTGAACACACACCATATTGATGGTAGGCTTACATACACACACACTCACACACACATATATATATATATATATATATATATATATATATATATATATATATATATATATATATATATATATATATGCATCTAT